>NC_043976.1:46479628-46653844 GCF_902148855.1 Sphaeramia orbicularis | reverse complement strand
AATGAATGTGTTAACGCTGTAATAACGCGTTAACTTGCCCAGCCCTAACATACACACACACACACATATATATATATATATATATATATAATGACCAAGGGTCTTGTAGTTCATATTCAAAGACATTAATTGACATTTGCTTGACCTTTCAAGGTCACTCCAGGTCAAAGGTCACTGCACCAAATTAAAGCCCATATATGACTTCCTATCTATTATCAATAGTAATTAGATCAATATCTTCAACTGTTTCAATTTATAACACTTTGAAATGGGTCCCATTATAAACCAATGGGGATTTAGAAAATTTTTAAAAATTCATATTAATTCACAAATCAATATTTCCCGATTCTGTGAACAACTTGGTAGACCTTAGCCCAAAGATGTTCCACAACAAATACCAACTCATTCTAATCGACAGTTTTGGGGAAGAAGGTTCTGGAAAAACTGTTTATGGACCACAGCTGATCCCAGTCGTCCATCGGACCTTCAGGACATTGGACTAAAAACAAATCTGACAGGTTTATCACACATCATCAGTAGGTTAAGTCAGAAGGATGGTGTTTTGTGGACGTAGACTGTGGTCGTAGACTGTGTCTGTGGTCGTGTATCTCATCCTGTCTTCCGTATCTTCAGTGTGAAGCGCCCCCTACTGGCCTGAAACAAACATGTCATCATCATGTGCTGCTGTCACTCATGTGTGTGGGAGTCCATGTCCAGTCCATTCAAACACTGAATCCAATCAGCTGATCAGGTAAATGCTGCTGACATGGGACACTCTGAAAGCACACAGACGTTCAGTCTCAGTGTTTGTTTGTCTGGATTTTCCTGGTGGACTGGAACAGACAGGAGGTGGACCGACTAAATCCAGGACTTGGACTCCACAGACTGGAATTCCCATCCTCAGTCCCTCCAGGTTTTAGCTTTAGACCGTCACATGACCTGAGTCATGTGATCTCATCTGTGTGGACATTTTCCAGATGAAACCCAGCCCAGTTCAACCTGTCAAACCATTCAACAAACACATGAAGGACATTGGTGTTGGACGGTGGAAAAGCACCATGAAGAAGAACCACTGAGAGCGGAAGAACCACTGATAACGGAAGAACCACCGAGAACGGAAGAACCACCGATAACAGAAGAACCACTGATAACGGAAGAACGACCAAGAACGGAAGAACCACAGAAAACGGAAGAACGACCGAGAACGGAAGAACAACCTAGAACAGAAGAACCACCAATAACGGAAGAACCACCAAGAATGGAAGAACCACCGAGAGCGGAAGAACCACTGAGAATGGAAGAACGACCAGTGACGGAAGAACCACCGAGAACGGAAGAACCACCGAGAATGGAAGAACGACCAATGACGGAAGAACCACTGAGAACGGAAGAACCACCGAGAATGGAAGAACGACCAATGACGGAAGAACCACCGAGAACGGAAGAACCACAGAGAATGGAAGAACGACCAATGACGGAAGAACCACCGAGAACGGAAGAACCACTGAGAATGGAAGAACGACCAATGACGGAAGAACCACTGAGAACGGAAGAACCACCGAGAATGGAAGAACGACCAATGACGGAAGAACCACCGAGAACGGAACAAAGACTGATGACAGAATAACGGCCGATAACGTAATAATGACCGATAACAGAAGAACCACCAATAACGGAAGAACCACCGATGATGGAAGAACCACCAATAATGGAATAACCCCCAATGATGGAATAAAGACTGATGACGGAAGAACCACCGAGAACGGAATAACTTTTGGCCGTACGTTATTGGCCTAGTAAAAAAAATCTCTCCCTCTCTCTCTGATTTTATCACAGTTCTCTCTAATAAATCAAACTTAAATACAGTTATATTCATATAATTTTCTGCTATTACCTCACTTATTACATTTGCAAAGAATTTTTCTTTACCAGGGCAATAACATAATAAGTTATTACGTTATGGGTTCGGGACCGTTATTCTGCGATCAGCTGTTATTGTGTGATCGGTCTTTATTCCATTATCATCCATTATTCTGTGATTGTCATGTCCACACCATGAGTCTGGTAAAGCTGCACAAACACATGTGTCAGATGTTGGAGGTAAACCCAGTTTGGCAGAAGCGTCCCATGTCAGCGTTCAAGTGTGTTAGTGTTGAATAAAGCTGTGAACTGACCCGACAGTAGAAGTAGAGGAAAATGATCCCCGTGATCAGGATGAAGTGGACCAGAACCACCCTGATGATCAGATTTCTCACCAAGTCTGAAACACAACAACAACAACAACAATAACCATCAGAGTGGAGCTGAAGAGTCCTGACGTCTGGAAAAGCTGACAAACTGCATCTGTTTGACACTATTCTGCTAATCACAGTGTGAACAGAACTGATCCAATCAACAGCTGGAACACATGCACATCTACTGATGGAACACATGCACATCTACTGATGGAACACATGCACATCTACTGATAGAACATATTCAGTGTGAAGAACATCTGCACTAACAGAACACATTCCCATCATGAGGCTGTTTGTGCTGAGCTCAGTGGGATTGTGTGTTTGAGTTCAGACTGCAGTTGGATTTGGGTCCAAATGGGAGTTGAGTTCACACACACACAACTGTTAGTGTTGGAACAGAACCTGTTCAGTCCTGGTGGTGGCGCTGGTGCAGTGGACAGCACTGTGGCCTCACAGCAACAAGGTCCTGAGTCCAGGTCCACCCACAGGGGTCAGTCTGAGGCCCACGCCCATTTTGGACAATGTGCTCAGACCGTCACCCATATCTACAGCCGATATCTGAGGACCATATCTGATGTTTTTGAAAGCACATTGACCGTAAAATACAATTGAAACACTCAGATGATTAAGATTTGTACACAGCGATATAAATGACATGATTAATCCACGTACACATAGTACTGTTTGAACATTGATCTCAGTTCACGTGGAAGAATAACTCTTGAATAAATCCAGTTTTGCTGTGAGCTGCTCTAAAGTGTCCCAGTCACCTCATGTATTTCTCTACTGGTGAAGCTTGCCTCCCAGTTCAACTCATGGACGTCACTACTGATAAGTTCAGGGTCAGTTCTGTTCGCTGGAGAAGATGTTGTGTCTACAAAGGCTGGGAACTCGCACTCCAATAGATACACGTCTACGACAACAATCCCAACACTTTGCGTAGCACGTTCTAGTAGCAAAGACATAAACTGACGGTCGGCGAGTGGCGTCAATAGGTGAGGTCCAATCAGAAGACGCAGTCAGATGACGTTGTGAAGTCCAACCTATTGTTCGGGGTGGAGAAATCCGAGAAGATAATTATCGATCGGACCCAGAATTCAGGCCTTTTGCTACTTGAGTTTCTGCGGGAGCCCTTGTCCAGAAAGACCAGCGCTGGCATTTAGGTTTCACATGTGATCAGAATAAATTCTTAAACTGAGACCAAGTGCGTCCTGAACTCGTCTTTGGAGCTTCCAATCAACGAACACCAAAAATGCTTCCAAAGTGCTGCCCACACAGGTGCCTGATCAAATACCTGACAGCATTTGGACTCTTTCATCCCCCTGGCCATCAGACTGTACAACTCATCACTGAGTGGTTGGGGGGGGGGGGTGTCGGTCTCAATCATGACCACATTAGGACTGATCCAATGTGACTTTAAAATATCCAAACACCTTATGTAGTTGGACGACAGCCACTTTTCAAACCAGACTAGAACACTAAAATCACTGTTACACTTTATATCAATGCCCTGAAATGTGTAAATACAATCACAAGTCTTTCTTTACAGTTTTGTACAGGAAGCCCTTTTAGAGGTAGTTCTTTAGCAAGTGTCTTTGAGAGTAGATATACGATCCGGAATGTCAACCTGTACTAACCCACTGTTGGGTTTGGGTCTGTCTGTGTTTGTCTTCTAGTGCTGTATGCAAAACTGAGGAATACTGGAATTTCCCTCAGGATCAATAAAGTATCTATCTATCTATCTATCTATCTATCTATCTATCTATCTATCTATCTATCTATCTATCTATCTATCTATCTATCTATCTATCTATCTATCTATCTATCTATCTATCTATCTATCTATCTATCTATCCATCTATCTATCTACTGATCCACCATGACCCCCTCTAGACCCTGGACATGTGGACCACACACACATGTACAGATGCACCTTGAACTGTGGACACTAGCTGTTCTTCACATTCAACTGGATGGACTGGCTTTAAACCTGGGTTTAAACTCAGCTGTGCTTTGAACTGAGCTCAGATTAAAGGAGTGTTTGTTGGTTCAGCCCAGTCTCTGACAGGTTCAACTGGACCGGCTTTACCTGATCTCAGTTCTACCATCGTGGTTCTGCTCACACCTGTTCACTCTGCTCACTGGGAATGTTGTGGAACATGGTCATGTGACTGTTACTGATGCATTGTGGGTGTTTTGTGTGCGTTTGTCCTGACGTTACCTCCCACAGTCAGATAGAGGGCGGGGCTCTGAGACGACGTGAAGCTGCGGTTATAAACGTCCACGTGATAAACACATGTGTAGTTCCCTCGGTGGGCGTAGCCCATGGAAGACAACAGGAAGTGGGTGGAGTGATTGACGGCCGGCAGGGTGAGGTTCAGGGGCTTCGTGGTGTCGGAGATCAGCCGGAAGGAGCCTCCTGGGTACTGCGGTCGGACGGAGCAGGTGACGGTGAAGTCGGAGAACACCAGCACCCGGAACCCCTGCCGGTAGACCTCAAAGACCCCGTCAGACAGGGAGGATTTGGGTCTGAGGCAGCAGATCGTCCACACACAGAGACATGATTGGACCAAGCAGCACACATGAGCACATAACAGCAGTCAGAGAATCCATCCTCCTCAGAGACACAGATGATCTGATCCACATGGAGTTTGGGATGGGATGAACACCTGACCAATGAAACAGGAGGAATGGCTCATTTAGAGCACAGCGACCTTCAAAGGCATATGGGTAAAAAAGGACAGCACATGTGGTGCTTTAGAGTCTCACATGTCAACATTTGGTCCTTTTGTCCTAATGAGACTAATGGGAAATCTGTTGTGTTTTCAGCCTCATCTTGGTCCAAATGAAGACGTTCATTTGGGATCTGGACGTTCCCATAGGTCAAAGGTCAATATTTGACACATTTGACCGAAAAAAACAATGAACTGAGACAAAATATCAACTGATGAAATGAACAGATTCATTCGATGGAACTTTAAACATCAGAGTCAGAACCATCTGGTCACTGAGAATTCAGTTCAGACAGTTTGGTGTCCGTTTGTACCTGAACACACCACGTCCACAGCAGAGGAGCGATTAAAGGGATCATGTAGTTCAACACGTCCCTGGGATCCAGATGTCAGCTTTACACAAGGAACTGAGACCCAACCACACAGGTCTGTCTGGAGAATTCATCTGTGTTGTTGACTGAAACAACTGATCCACAGTCCAGATACTGACACACAGCAGATCCAGACGTTCAGGTCCCAGTCCTTTACTCAGGTCTGCTACTGGTCTCACACTGTCCCTGGTGTTGGATCTCCAAAGTACCAGCACAGCGGCCTCGGCTGTCCCACCAACCTGACCCCCACCTGGATCTGAGCAGAGACACAAAGACAGGAGGACTGGTTCAGCTGTTTAGAACATGTTTTGGACTGTCATCCAAGAGACGAAGAGAGACGAAACATTTACAAAAGAGCTGAAGCAGTCCAGTAGAACCCAGAAGAACCATGACCTGGACAAATGAGAACTACACAGACTAAGAAAGGAGTCCAAGAAAGATAAGGAAAGGTAAGATAAGAAGCATGAAAAAGGAAAATCTGCTATTTTTATAAGTATTTATATAATTTAGATTTAAATGTAATATTATATTCATATTTACATTATATCTGCACATGGTGTCATATGGGGGGGGGGTTCCTGTGACCTGTTCTGTATTTCAACGACTGTAGGAAGGACTGACCTGTGCTATCCTCTTCTCTCATTAGACGTGTAAAAGTCTGTCATATGAAAGCCACGCCCCCTTGGTACCTGTACAGGTGAGTCCTGCAGCTGTTCCAGGTGAGCAGGTCTTCCCAGCTGAGCTGGACCTCCTACAGTCCAGGACCACAGACTCATTTCCTTCACACTGGAGCTCACTGGTCCAGACTGGAGCCTCCCCCTCTCCATAGAGCCCCCCCTGGAGGAGCCCAGGAGCCCCACAGCCCAGCTCCCTACAGACCACCTGGGTATCGTTCAGGTCCAAATCCTCTTCACACACTGAGGACCAGGACCGGTTGGAGCGGACCTCCAGTCTGCCTGAACACAGACTGGAACCATGGACCAGTCTGACAGAGTCTGTGGACCCACAACAACACACACACGTTTAAAGACACAAAAGCCCCTGGACAGACGGGGGTGTGAGGGTGGACTCTGTCAAAGCCTCCTGTCAGTCATTAGTGACACAGGAACTAAACTGGACTCATGGACCAGTTCAAGCAGAACCACAACGTCCTCAAAGAAAACAGCAGAACACAGAACACACCAATAAAAGGCCCTTTAGTGCTGAATGAGTATGGAGGGAGATTTGTGTCTTTATTAATTAAACAAAAGCAAAGTTGCCTTAACCAAAAAATATTTTCAATAAAAAAAAAAAACTTCACTTCAATCAAAAGAAACCTTTTCAATCAAAGAAAAAAAGTGTTAAAAAAAAAAAAATTAGATCCAAAAAATTGTATTTGAACACTTGTTTTCTTTGATTGAAAAGTTTTTTTTTTGATTGAAGTGAGTTTATTTTTTGATTGAAAATATATTTTTTTTATTGAAGTCATCTTTTAGTATCTGGGCCATATTAGGGTAGGATATTTGTGTCTATATTATTCAATCCCAAAAAAATATCACTTCGATCAAAAAAAATATTTTCTTTGAAGTGAAAACAGTTTTGAAGTCTTTTTTTTTTTTTTTTTTTTTTTTGATTAAAACATTTTGACACAAACATCCCACAGTAGGCAGATGCTTCCCCATTGTTCAGACATGTTTGAATGACAAGTGTCTACACCAATGACGTTTAACATAGGAATGTGTGTTTAGAATTTGTCAAGTGCAGGTATGAGGGGAAATCCATCTTCCATCTCCATCCTATCCATCCACACAAACCCTTGAAACGACAGCATTTCTATTCCACAGACAACATTAGATGCCTTTTTCAAACGGACACTGAGGGCAAAACTGTGGTTTTGTGGATGTCAGTACCATAAACAGTGTCAGATCCATCTGTTTCCAGGAAACACCCTGTACGGCTCGGCGCTTTGGACTCCAGGGTTTTGTTTCTGGGTTAAATAGTGAACGCACCGTTAGCACCCTTCAACACAAATAGTGAGCTAACGATGGGTCAGCGAACGCAGAGGCTAAACCAACGCAGAGTCTGTTTCTGGGCTTACATTCAGACTGGACTCAAACAGGCCTCAGGTCCACTCTGTGGATCCTCAGTCACAGGTTAGAGTTAGTTGAACGTCAGCGCTGGTGGACACACAGTCATTCTGAAGTCAGACTGAACATTCAGTATGTGTGAGTGGGGTCCTGTTCAAAGGCAACCACACAATCCCAGTGGTCAGTGAATGCACCATAATGCAGTGGGTTTGATCAGTGACCTGTGCACTGGTTCATCTCAGACCACTGGAAACATGTGGCTCATGTCGAACATCTGCATTTAAGGACATGCTTTAGTGTCAGTGATGTTTCCATGGGGTCCTCAGAGTCCAGCAGACCCACATAGAGCTGGAAAAAGAGCACATGGACCAACACAAAGTCCAGTTCAAACTAATGGACTCTGTCCTTCTGAGCTGTTCAACAGCCTGTTGGAAAGCAGAGTCATGTGACCACGTTCATGGACTGGAACTGAATTCAGCTGCATGTGTTTGATGGTTCAGTCCAACTGTCCAATGTGTGGACCTGGTCTGACTGGGTCTGGTTTGACCCAGCTCAGATCAAACACACCTGAATGGCTCATGGAAGAACTGGGACAGAACCAGGACCATCATCAGTAGACTTACCTGAACAGGTGAGGGACAGGGGGAAGCCTCTGCGGTTAGGATATATTCTCACGCAGTCCATCAGTGCAGATGTAGAGAGAAGACAGGTGGGGCTGATGAGGCACACAGGAACATATGAACCAGATTCTCTCACAGAAACAGCAGATCCACAGTCCAGTCGACGACATATGAAATCTGCTGTCTTCAGGGTCCAGGGGTCAAAGGGATTATAACCATATCCCACGTCTCTCCATTCTCCATGTTGTTTGATCTGTACTTTACCGTTACAGCGACTGGCTCCTCCCACCAGTCTGACATCATCAGGATCTGATCAAATACAAGTGACAGATAAATGAGCTCAAAGTGAGTGAACTGATGTCAGCTGGTGTCAGTCAAAGCTCCGCCCACCTGTGCAGGTAAGGTCTACAGCTGTTCCAGATGAGCAGGTCTGTGCCCCTGAGCTTCCACAGTCCAGCAGAGCAGACTCATGGCCTTCACAGGTGAACGTCTGCACCACAGGAGCCTCCGCTGCTCCAGAGAGCGCCCCCTGGAGGAGCCCAGGAGCCCCACAGCCCAGCTCCCTACAGACCACCTGGGCACCACGAAGGTCCAAGTGTCCTTCACACACTGAGGACCAGGACCCGGACTGGTTAGACCGGACCTCCAGTCTGCCTGAACACATACTGGACCCATGGACCAGTCTGACAGAGTCTGTGGACACAGATGGAAGAAGACTGGAATAAGAATAGAGTCTGAAGTGGACTCTAAGGGACTGTAGTGGACTGGAGTAGACCAGGGTCTGGGGTTTGGACTATATAGTGGATTTGACTGGACTGTAGTGGACTGGAGTAGACCAGGGTCTGGGGTTTGGACTATATAGTGGATTTGACTGGACTGTAGTGGACTGGAGAAGACCAGGGTCTGGGGCTTGGACTGTATATTGGATTTTACTGGACTCTAGTGGACTGTAGTGGACTCACATTCATATGTGTTTGTTTCTTCTGTGTGACATGATGTTCATCAGTTGTTTGTTTGTGGACATGGATATTATAGTATTGCTCAGTTTGTGTGAGTTCACATTAAATCCGAGATGAAGTCTTGGACTGACCCGGATCTGAGAGTCCACAGAGTCTGGAGCCCACAGTGACAGTGGAAGGGTTAGGGTTCAGTGTTCATGCTCTTACCTGAACAATTCAGCTCCAGGGGAGAAGAGAGAGATGAAGTAGATATAAAACAGTTCCTCAGTTCAGATTCATCACAGTCTGAACTGATCCTCCAACTATCTGTAACTGAATCAGTCCCTCTGTCTCTCAGTGAAACTGCAGATCCACAGTCCAGTTCTGCACAGACTCTGTTTCCTAACTTCCTGTACCAGTTAAACCCATTCACTGGTTTCCAGTTTCCATCCTGTCGTTTCATCTCCAGGTCACCATGACAACGACTGGCTCCTCCCACCAACCTGAAGTGGACCGCCCCTGTAGAAATAAGACAGACCAGTCAGAGTCCAGTCCAGAACCAGCCCAGCCCATGTGGACCACATGGACTGGATTCTTGAGCACATGTGGTTTCCATGTGTGAACAGTGTTTTCAGTCCCACTGACAGATTTTGTGTCCAAACGGACTCAGTTCATCCCTCATTCATTCAGTCAGTGAATTGAATGGCTCAGTCTGCTCCTGTTTGTCAGTGTTTCCTTCACTTGTGGATCTTTAAAGCCACACTTGTCCAAATGTCAGGAACAGGAGCTGAGCGTGCTCAGTGGAGCTTCTGTAAACCCATCCTTCCTGAATCCTCTGCATTGGCTCCAGTTTGTTCAGATGAAAACCACCTGAACCAGGATGTTCAGCTTCAGCCCAGTTCACATCCCTCCTTTGTGCATTTCTTACCTGTTGAAGTGCTGTTGTTTTCAGACAGGAGCCCTGCAGGAAAAACACAAAGGACAGCCATGAAAACAGGACAAGACTGGGATTAGAACTCCAACATGTCCACATGAGGAACCAAACAGGAAACTGAGGCTGATCAGGTTGGATCCAAATCTGTCTGAACTGTGTTTGTGCTTTGACTTTGACAAACGGCGTCTAAATACCAAAGCAGCACATGAGACACAGATGAAGGTTCAAATCCAAATCTATGACATGATTGAACAGCAGCAGATGAACCACCACAAGATGAAACTGACACATTTAGGTTGAGCAGGATCAGTCCAACTGGAGGAATCGTTCATGAATCAGCTGAAATAAACCCAGACTTGATGAAACTGATTATTGTTCAGTTTATGTTTGATGGTTGAATTCTAAAAACACTGAAGCAGAACTGATCTGGACTGATTCAACTCATACTTGGATCATCTGAACCCACATGTTGAGTTGAACAGGTTCTGTCAGTGGATTGTGGAACAGCAGATGACAGATAGACTGTGGAACCAATCACAGAGCTGGAATCAGCAGCTGCTGTGACAAACAGGAAGTGGATCAGTAAAGGTGCTTCAGACTCTTCATGTACTGGTGTGTGTTGAGAGGAAACACAACATGGATGTGTTTGATCCTGATCCACAAATCCAACACAGACCAGTTAAATCAGTGGTTTTCAACCTTTTTTGGCTCCTGACCCCATTTTAACATCACAAATTTCTAGTGATCCAGATGTTCAAAACGGAGACTTTTTTTTGGCTAAAATTTGTTTTTTGATCCTGTAATAGTTTGCTATACTATCTTAGAAATAAACATTAATGTTAGAGGACATTCAGTCTATATACTGTATATTATTGTGGACAGAGGCAGTAAATCCAGGTGTAGATTACTGCACAAAGGGAGAATTTGATTTTCCTTGGTCAGGATCTGTCCAGACAGTCCAGTTTATATTTACAAGGAGGACAATTAATACTGAACAAACATTACATCAAATTATGAATTATGAAAGAGCTGCAGCATCTGAAATGGACCAAAATGAACATTTGACACATAAATGTCCTATATTTTTTATTAGTAAGTTGTTGTTTTTTTTTTTTTATCAGTTACTAGAAATTCCAGGCGACCCCACATGGGGTCCCAACCCCAGGGTTGAAAAGTTAAAGACAGAACCTGAGGCTGATGAAAGCACAACACACATGTTCAGTGGTTTATCCCATGGTATCTATGACAGAAGGCAGTAATGGACCCAGTCAGCAGCTCCTCCTGCTGAATCAGCTCTGACACTGTTGGAACAGACAGGATTCAACAAAGCAACAATATTTGACTGGATTCACACTGATCTGAGTCTGAGCCTCAGGTACCATCATGACAGTCACATGACCATCAGCACACGCTAGGACTGACATCAAACACACACACACACACACACACACACACCAAGGCAGTAGGTTTGATTCTGACACTAGTGTGGACACTAAAGTGCTCCAAGGCAGAACTCCTGAAAGTTGATATTTGTTTGCATTTGGAATCATAATTTCACATCATGCCGAGCTGATCGAACAAACAAACACAGAAAAAAATTCAGTAATTGACAAGTTTATAAAGTATATGTGAATATTTAAAGACAAAACAAGAATTTAATGCATTCTGCAAAGTTTCTAATGACAAACAAATGCATCATTATTTAACTGAACCTGAGAATTTACAGACTCTACTCCTCTAACTCCTCCCTCCTCTCCCTCCTCCTGCCACCTCCTCCTCCCTCCTCTCCCTCCTCCTGCCTCTCCTCCTCCCTCCTCTCCCCTCCTCCTGCCTCTCCTCCTCCCTCCTCTCCCTCCTCCTGCCTCTCCTCCTCCCTCCTCTACCTCCTCCTGCCTCTCCTCCTCCCTCCTCTCCTCCCTCCTGCCTCTCCTCCTCCCTCCTCTCCCTCCTCCTGCCTCTCCTCCTCCCTCCTCTACCTCCTCCTGCCTCTCCTCCTCCCTCCTCTCCCTCCTCCTGCCTCTCCTCCTCCCTCCTCTCCCTCCTCCTGCCTCTCCTCCTCCCTCCTCTACCTCCTCCTGCCTCTCCTCCTCCCTCCTCTACCTCCTCCTGCCTCTCCTCCTCCCTCCTCTCCCTCCCCTGCCTCTCCTCCTCCCCTCCTCTACCTCCTCCTGCCTCTCCTCCTCTACCTCCTCCCCCTCCTCCCCCCTCCTCTTCTACCTCCTCCTCCTCCCTCCTCTCTGTCTCCTGACACAAATATGTTGATTCATGTCATATGAACAGATTCTGGATACTCTGTTCATACAGTTTGATGGTTCAGTTTCTGTCTGAACAAATAAGGCTTTTACTTTCAATTATTACATGGAATTTATTCCCAAAAATATGGATAAAATCACATCTAGAATCTGAGGTTTTATTGTATTTCCTTCACAAATTGTCTTTATTTGTGTTTTTTAAACAGTTGCTCTCTTCTACAGAAATACATGAAAATAATAAGTAAAGTAACTTTTAAAGTGTATCTGTTTGTCATTGAATTGTGTCTTTTCTTCAGTATCTGTGTTGAGCCTCTACAGTTCTAGACCCTTAAACTAACTGACACTGGGACTCCTATAGAAGTGTCTTATGTCCGGTTTTCTTTTCTTTGACATCCTTTACATCCTAATTACTGAGCACACACACACACACACACACACACCCACACACACACACACATGTCCAAATGTCCATGTAAATGACTCCACTCATATTCAAATCCGTCTAGCTGATGTGACCCAGACAGAACAAATACAAACAGACTGAAAACTGACGTTAGCGCTCCAACTAGCAGGTTCCTTTGACAAGTAGATGGAGTGACAGCGGGGACGGCCAATCACATGTACGTTAGCAAAACCACAGAGCCAATCGGAGAGCGACATTTATGTTAGAGGCGGGACTTCTAGCAGAGACCGACTGTTAACCCTTTGTGTGCCAGAATCATTGCCTAAACACTCCGGACAGCGGTTGGACTGATAGTGAGTACACAGTAGTGGATGGATATTGGTAGGGACGTGTCCCTAGTGTCCATACGCAGTTCTACGCCCCTGTTTACCATTAGGACAGTCACATGACCACCAGCACACGCTATGACTGATATCAAACACACACATGACAGATGTGTAACCATGGAGATGAACCCTTCCAGCTCTGTGTGTGTGTGTGTGTGTGTGTGTGTGTGTGTGTGTCCACCCTCCCTCATACCTTGAATCCAGAAGGACATCCAGATGACCATCAGTGTGTGCTCCATGTCCACTCTCATCTCTGCTCCGTCTCTTCTCTGTCTCTGTGTTTCCTCAGGACACCAGTCAGTTCCTACTCATTCTTATCTCCTCATCTCCTCTGCTGTGGTTGGGCTTCTACGTCACACGCCTTCACATATTTGAGCAGAAATATTCCACTATGAGTCCCAACCACTGTTTTCTGGACGCAACCATTCAATCATTTACAAAAAGGTTGAATGTAGAAAATGGAACAGTCTAATGTGGAGTTCTAGTCACATATGAGTGTGGATGGAAATGGAGTGGTTGAAGGAACTCATCTGCTGCTACTAACAAGGTTCTAATAGTTTTGGATTTTTCATTCTAGTTTAGTTTTATTTAGTTTGGACTTTTTTTCTCTAATTCAGTTCATTTTAATTTGTTTTTAGAGCAGGTTTACTAGTTTTTATTAGTTTTCAGTTTTTTCTAAATGCTTAGTTGTAGTTTTTTTTTTTTTTTTCTCTTCTTCTCTGTGGTCGTATTCAAATAAATCCCAGACAGGACTCTGCTGCTTTCTCCCAACTTTAGTCTCCATGTTTCCAGGTAGAGTGGGGACCAGAAGACGACTGGAAACCACAAGTGAACACAAGTGACGGACCCTTAAATATCATATGGTGACAGCAGAGAAAACTGCTAGAGCGAAATAAATCGATTTCATATCAATCCAACATTGACAAAGATGAAAACGAAGGGAATTTAATCTATAATTTTTATCTGTTTTAGTTAGTTTTGTAAACACACAATACAGTTTCAATTAGTTATGGTTTTTTTCTTTTAATTATAGTTTTTATTTATTTCAGTTAATGAAAATGTTTTTACAATTCTAGTTTTTGTCATTTTGTTAACGATAATAACCTTGGTGCCTAATAATTGTGCACACGGTGTATAAACCAATATAAAAATAAATAAAAGTAAATCAACTGTGATGGACACAGTTGCTGATCAATATCAGAGGGTTCAGTTTTTTTACTCTTCACTTTTCTGATCCATATCACAGATGAAAAGAATCGAACCACACTGGGTTCCTGTGGTCCCTGGTTGCTGATAGGTGATTGGCTGACGCTGTCGTCGAGCCTCGTGATGCGTGTACGGACAGAAAAACAGGAAGTGTGTGATGATACAGATCAGCTCCGCTCAGGTAATACATGTTTCCGTGTGCAGATTCAGTTCAGATACTGAGTTTATCATGATCTTAAACCTTCCACTGAAGTAAACAGTGTGGAAATGGACTTGAACAATACTGGATGAATCAGAAAACTGTCCCTGTGCTCGTCCTACAGACGCTCCAACACTGGTTGAACACTAAACATCTGGAGGACAAGGAGCCTTTCCAGTCCAGTGGAGCTCCAGCTGTTTCCTGTGTGAATGTGTCCTCAGTGCATGTCCTCATGTCTCAGTTGGACAACTCACTGCTGATGGAGCTAATACTGTCCTCTTCAGTTTAAGGTTCACCTTCAGTGTTCATGAGTTCAGTGTGTCCCAGTGTCTGACATTCAGCTTTAAAGTTACTAATCTAACATTTACAGCCTTTCACTTTTATATGTTGAGCCCAATTCAAACCTCTGAAATCTAAGCAGAAAAAAAAGTAGAAAATTCAAATGTCTGATCCAGACCTTCAGTTCCACTGATCCAGATCCTCCCTCCATCCATGGAAAAGATGAACATCCTGGTCTGTCCTGAGGACGGCGTCCCAGGGGAAGGCAGCAGTTCTGTCCACAGAAGAAAATCCAGCAAAAACCAGCCTGAACACAAATGGACAGACCATTACTAAGACAGTCCACAGAACAAACATTTACCTTTAACACTGGACAACATTTAAGAAGGGCTGTGTTTTCAGGATCCAAATACCTGTACCCATTTAATAGTGTTGAATTTCAGTCCAACTGGTTGAATCCATGTCAGTCATATGTCAACACATCCACAGCAGTAGAACACACGGCGCCATGTTAGCTTGGAAAGCCTCCATGTTAGCTTAGCTTAGCTTAGCTCCAGCACAACCCAACTCAACTCATATGAAACGTTTTTACAGTTTAATATCAGAACAACTTTCATATCCTGACTGAGTTTAGACATATCCACTTCCAGATAACATCTTACATTCAGCTAATAAATGTAACAGAGATAAATAATCTAAGCTAAGCTAAACTAAGCTAAACGGTGCTGCTAACTTACCAGGATATTCTCTGTGGTCAAACCAGACCCTAGTGTTTTTTCATGTGCACTATTTATCTGACAATTACAGTAAAATAAGTTGGCTAAAATGGTTTAAAGGCTATTTTTAACATGAAATGAAATCACTTTCCTCCATAAGTATTTCACCAATTTGGTATTTTTGGTATTGGTACTTCATATACTATTAGCACAAATGTTGTCTTCCTGTTTTCTTGTCGTCTGTTCCTAAAGTTAGAACTGAACAGGGAAAAAGGCCTTCAGGTTTGCGGCCCCGTTTACCTGGAATGAACTACAAAAAAACCTGAAACTTAAAGATTTGGTTTCATTGGACACTTAAGAGGATGTTGTATGACTTAGAGAGGGAGACAGTGTGTCTGCAGATGTTTTACCTGACACACCTTGTCTACATTTCATGAGCACTTTTTGCAAAGTTGACTTTGGAAGGTTTGACTGTCTATGTGCTTTTTATGTATTCGTTTTATGTATGAAAGTCTGTGTCTGTAACTATTTAATGAACTGCTGCCCGTTTGGGCCAGGACACTTGAAAAAGAGATTTTTAATTTCAGTAAGGTTTTCCTCGTTAAATAAAGGTAAAATAAAATAAATACTATGAACTACTTTTACTGTGTACTTTTGGAGGAATCATACTCCAAAATCCCTTCTGGGCTACTTCTGGAGTAAATGAATTTTATTTTAGTAATTTTATTCATTGTTGAATTTACTCTTTAACACTATTTCCGATGAAAACACTTGTAGGCTGAGCTTTGTGGAGCTCAAATGTATTGACAAAGATGAAAACAAAGGGAATTTTATCCATAATTTTTATCCATTTTAGTTTTGTGAACACACAATACAGTTTCAGTTAGTTATTGTTTTTTGTTTTAGTTATAGTTTTTATTTCAGTTAAGGAAAATGCTTTTTCAATTCTAATTTTCGTCATTTCGTTAGTTTTCGTTAACGATAATAACCTTGGGCAGGAGATGGGTCCACAGCACAACTCTTCTTTAACCCTTTCATGCATACAGGTCACTACAGTGGACAGCTGTTCTTTTGTACATTCATGGTTGTTTTAGTTGCATATCAGCCAACACTGAACGCTTTTGCATCACCCCATACACTGCAATTCATACTATTACTCTAACTTAGCTGTTCTTGATAAACTTGATCTGCAGTAACATGTTTTAGTGTAAATCAATTGCTACTTCTTATTAGACTGTAATTAACAGTTTTCTTACTCAAAATGGTGTTTTTTTTTGCATATTATCTCCATGAAGTGAGTAATAATTAGTATTAGAGTAGGTTAAAATGTGAGAAAACATCAAATTAGCTGCATGACAAAATTTTTTGTTTTTTTTTTCATAGTTTTCACACACGATATCACTTTCTGATGATGAGTTTAAAAATTATGTTCTTTGCCTCAAAAATTAAACACATGGTGTCCAGCTGAGTGGGCATTTTTGTAACTCCATGAAAAATAGGTTCATAAAAAAATTTCAATTTAGTTGTTGTTTTTTTTCTCGCCTAAAGAGGAATAAAAATTCTCAGGAAAAAAATCTCAAAGAAGGTTCTCATAATTCATGCATGAAAGGGTTAAACAGTCCGTCCTCTCCTAATATTCCACTGTTTCCACTCGCTGATCCTTCCTACAGGACTCTGAGCACTTCATAAAAACCTGACCAACCGTCCATATTTACCAAACCCACCTCAGAACCAGGTCCAACGCTGCTGTTAGACCCACATTAAGGCAGACTGAGCCCCTGAGTGCCCCCCCTAGACTACCCAACCCACAGTCGGACTGAACTGAACCCTGGTCTTCATGTGGTTTCTCTAAAATATCAGTGGCTGTGTGTTTAAAACCACCATCACATCATCTGCATAGGCCGACAGTTGGACCGCTGCAGGACACCCAGGGAAACACACTCCTGTCAGGTCCTGTCTGAGTCTGTGCAGCAGAGGTTCAATGGACACAGAATAGAACATGCCTGACAGTGAGCACCCCTGTCCTACCCCCCTTTGGACATGGAAAGGCGCAGCTAGACCACCATTAATCTTCAGTATACTCACAACATCACGGTACAAAACCTGGATCCTGGCGATAAAACCCTGGCTAAACCCAAATGCAGAAAGTGTTTTCCACAGATACTGATGTTCAACCCGGTCAAATGCCTTTTCCTGATCTATGGAAGTCAGACCAGTATCTGTGCCCAAAGAGCCAGAGACGTCCACAGCAGGCCTAATTAGAGTGATGTTGTCCCTCATTAACCTGCCGGGCACACAGTATGACTGCTCAACCTGAACTATGTCTGCCATCACTTCTCTTAATCTCAAGGCCAGAGCTTTTGACAGGACCTTATAGTCTCCACAGAGCAGACAGACCGGTCTCCAGTTCTTTAAATCCTGTAGGTCTCCTTTCTTTGGGAGCAGGGTGATCACAGCCCTCCTACAGCTCTGAGGCAACAGTCCATTTTTAAAACTGTCCTGGAACACCTCCAGCATGTCCTGTCCAATCACAGACCAGAAAGTCTTATAAAAACCCACAGGTATCCCATCAGTACCTGGAGCCTTACCGTTAGCCAGGCTCATGAGGGCCTCATGAAGCTCCTCCACCGTCAGATCAGCTGATAACAGAGAGTCTGAGGACTCTGAGCCAAACCTGACAGTAAAGTTTCTTCCAGCTTTGGATCATCTACAAAGTCACTTTTAAACAGGTTTTCATAAAAGCGTGTGGCGTACCTCCTCATCTCAGCTGCTTCAGTCAGTACACAGCCATCGTCCGAGCGGAGGCAGTGGAGAACCTTCCTCTGTCCATTTTTACTCTCCAGGCTGAAAAAAAAGACTTGGAAGGGGCATCCATCATGGAGGCATTCATAAACTGTGAGCGCACCAGTGCTCCCTGTGCTGTGATGTCCAACAGGTTGGCTGTAGCAGCCTTTGGACTTTGAAGGACTTCAATCTGACCTGGATCTCCTGGACAGCTCAGTAAGTGCTGGACCTCAGTCTCCAGGTCCTGAAGGGATCTAATCATGTGTTTAGTAAATCTTTTGTAATTAATGATATGATTATTGACAAGAACTTAGATTGCATGTTTTTAATGGAGACATGGACAGGCGCTGATGGAGCGGCAACTTTAAATGAAACCACACCTCCTGATTATAATTACGCATACTCATCCCGCACAGGAAAAAGAGGAGGTGGCACAGCCACAATCTTTTCCACCTCATACGGCTTCAAAAATGTTTATTTTAATCACTACTCATCATTTGAGTATCACTCTCTGGTTTTAATTAATCCTCATATTCTTTTTATCTGCATTTATCGCCCCCCCCATGCCCTCTACACTCTTTATCAGTCAGTTCTCAGATCTCCTGTCCATCGCTCACTCAACATATGAGAAAATTATTATTGTAGGTGATTTTAATTTACACATTGATAATCAATCAGACTTGTTGGCAACAGAACTTTTAAATATTTTAAATTGTATGGATTTTAAACATGTCTCACAACCCACAGCAGAGGCCTCATACTGGACCTTGTGATCACATATGGTATTTCTGCTGATCCTGTCTGTGTTGTGGCTGTTGGCCTATCGGATCATTTTTGCGTGTTTTTTAATGTCAGTATTATTGTTCAGCCTCCCCGGTCTGTACAAACTGTCAAGAAGCGTTATCTTACTGCTGAAGTGACTTCAAATTTTTAACCCAAATTCCTCGTCCTGTTTTACCCTCTTCCTGTGATTTTATTGTTGACAATTTTAATAATAAATTGAAATCTACTCTTGATGCTGTAGCCCCTTTAAAAGTAAAAATGGGTAAAATAAAAAACTGCCCATGGAAAAATGAAAAAAATAAAATTCTCAAGAAAAATTGCAGGAAAGCAGAAAGAAAGTGGTGCAAGAATAAAATCACAGTCAATTATGAAATTTACAGAGAACAACTTCAAAACTACAATAACTGTCTGAAGGAAGAAAGACATTCATATTTTTCCAAACTTATAAATGACAACCGCCATAATCCAAAGGTCCTGTTTTCCACATTTAGCTCGGTAATGAACCCCATCTTCGACAACAGTGCTCCGTCAAATATGCCCAACTGTGATATGTTCTTAAGTCACTTCACCAGTAAAATACAGTCTATCAGGTCAGACCTGCAGCATCTACAGCCAGGCAACGGTTTTTGTCTCAGATCCACTGGTTTCATCTGCTACTTTGGAGAATTTTGCCCTGGTTGATGCTGAGAGTCTTAACAAAGTTGTTTTACAGTTAAAAACAACCACTTGCTTTTTAGATTCCATTCCCACTTCTCTTTGTAAATCGTTTTTTTCATTTATAGATGACGATGTTCTTAATGTAAATTATTCATTGCAGACAGGGGTCTTTCCAACAGCTCTTAAAACCGCCATGGTCAGACCCCTTCTCAAGAATCATAAACTGGACCCCCCCTTGCCAGTAACTACAGACCTGTGTCCAACCTGCCGTTTTTAAGTAAAGTTTTAGAGAAAATTGTTTTTAACCAGATCAACGATTTTATTAATTCTAACAACATTTTAGAATTTTATCAATCTGGTTTTAGAGCGCACCATAGTACAGAGACGGCACTGGTTCAAATTTTAAATGACATTAGATCCAACATGGACAACAAAAAGCTTGCCGTCTTGGTCCTGTTGGATCTTACGGCAGCGTTTGACTGTGGACCACCACATTCTTTTAGACAGATTACATAACACAGTTGGTCTGTCTGGGTCTGTTTTTAACTGCTTTGAATCATTTTTAACAAACAGGGATTTGTATGTTAGTATTGGGGAACACTCATCAAAAAGGTGCAAAATGGATTGTGGTGTTCCCCAAGGGTCAATTTTAGGTCCAACCCTTTTTAACCTTTATATGCTGCCTCTAGGACAGGTCATCAGGAGACACGGCATTAACTTTCATAGTTATGCTGATGACACTCAACTTTATGTTGCCGTGTCTCCAGATGACCTCAGCCCCATCGACACCCTTTTTAATTGCATTTTAGATTTTAAGTCCTGGATGGCAGCAAACTTCCTCCAGCTCAACCAGGACAAAACTGAGGTTTTAACTGTTGGTCCTGAGGCTCAGAGGGACAGGCTCGAAGCTGAGCTCCAAACCCATTCACTGGGCTCCTCTGAGAGGGTTCAGAGTCTGGGTGTTTCACTAGACTGTGAGCTTAGCTTTGAGCCACACATCAGGTCTGTCACCAAAACTGGTTTTTATCATTTCAAAAATATTGCCAGAGTACGACCATTTCTCTGTCGAGCCAGTGCACAGACTTTGATACATGCATTTGTCACGAGTCGAATTGATTCTTGTAACGCTCTCCTTCCTGGTCTTCCTCAGAAGACCATTGTGCCGCTGCAGCTGCTCCAGAACTCTGCAGCCCGACTGCTGACGAGGACCAGAACCAGAACATGTGACCCCAGTGCTCAGGTCTGTGCACTGGCTCCTGTGAGCTTCAGGATCAATTTTAAAGTACTTTTATTGGTTTTTAAAACTCTTAATGGTCTTAGCCCTATTTATTTATCTGATTTGCTTTTAACATATGAGCCCTCTGGGACCCTCAGGTCCTCAGGTAGTCATCTGTTAACTGTTCCTAGAGTCCACACTAAGACTCATGGTGAGGCCTCATTCAGCTTTTATGGCCCCAAACTATGGAACAGCCGACCTGAGGACCTGAGGTCCGCTGCCAGTGTTCAGATTTTTAAAAGTAAACTTAAAACTTATCTTTTTAGTCTAGCTTTTAATTAAACCCTTACTGTAAACTTTACTTTGTTGCTTGTATTTTATTTCCAACCGAGGGACAGTGGGGGGGTTTTGTTGTGAAGCACTTTGTGCTGCATGTAACATGTATGAAAAGTGCTATAGAAGAAAAGTTTGATTGATTGATAGTTTAATATCTGACTGTTCTACAGAGATTTACAGTTGGGTTCATTATCTGTGTGAGATAAACGCAGATTTATGCAACTGTTCATCCACCTGTTCACAGTTATCTAAGATTATTATATCCTGTGTAGATCAGTGTTCTTATTTCATATATCAACCAATACATCAGTTATCAACCAATATCGGATATTGGCTGATATATTGATATCAGCTTTTTTTTAGCCCCCAATATCACTATCGGTATCAGCTCCAAAATTCCCATATCAGTCAGGCTCTGGTCTGGACTAGGACAGTGGTCTCCAACCTGTTTTTACTCCTGATCCCATTTTAACATTACAAATTTCTGGCGACAACAGACATTCAAAATGGAGACTTTCTTTTTTTCCTAAAATTAATTAGTTTTTGATCATGCAATAGTTTGCTATACTATGTTGCAAATAAACGTTAATTTTAAATGACATTTAGTCTATATAAAATCTATTATTGTGGACAGAGGCAGTAAATCCAGGTGTAGATTAAAGGTCAGGATCTGTCCAGTCAGTCCAGCTGGGATTTACAAGGAGGACAATTAATACTGAACAAACAAGAACTGAAACTATGAATTATGAAAGAGCTGCAGCATCTGAAACTGACCACAGTGAACATTTGACACAAACAGAAGCACAGTGCTGCAGTTTCAGACTCAGTGTTTGTCATGTGTTTTATGGATTGGGATTGTCTCTGTCAACTCACCATAGATTTTTTCAGACTGATCTCATGAAAACACATTGTGACGCCAGTTTATTGCATTTGGCATGCTATACGTACGCATTTTCATCCTTATTTAACACCATTTGATGGTGTGTCAATGCGCTAGCCGCTAACCCTAACCGCTAATCGTGCTAGTCACTTACCCTAAATCTAAGCGCTAATTGTGCTAATGGTGTGCTATTTTATGTGGCGTAACAATACACGCTGAAAGCTTATGCTTACAGATAACATGCTAATTAAAAGTGGCGTGTTATCTGCACACAATTCATGATATCACATTGTATTTTTTATTAGTAAGTTTAATTTTTATCAATTACTAGAAATTTCAGGTGACCCCATTTGAATTCCAGGTGACCCCACATGGGGTACTGACCCCAAGGTTGAAAAACACTGGACCAGGAGGATGATAGACGATAATAAACAGCAGAGGCGGGAGTGGTTTATGGACTGGGTTGGATAGGCTGAAACTAAGACTTTCAAATGAGTTTATGTTCAACATTATTATGAAATAATAAATGATCTTCATGAGGTTCTAATCAATAATATTCCATAAATACATTTACAGTCAGGTTACAGTGAGGATGGAGGAGGTTCACTTCTATATTTGTCAAACTGTGTTTTCATCTGCTGGAAGTCAGAGTTCCTTCTGGAAAACTCATGGATTGAACTAGTTTTATTGAGCTGATTTCCAAATAGTTCAGGTAGAAAAATTACATGGGATCAGAAATATAAGCTTTTATTTGTCCCACCAGGGGAAACTCCAGGTTACAGCAGCAAAGCACAAAAAGCACAAGAGCAGAAGAAAAATAAATAAAGACAAATCCAAAAAGCTATTTATACTATTTACACTATTTACAGTTGTCAAAAAAGCTATTCATACTATTTATACTATTTATACTATTTCTACATTTATACTATTTCCAGTTGTGTGTCTGTTGATCATGATACAACAGGGATGTGGTTTATCGCCCAGAGTATCAGGATAATCCTTTCATTTGTGCATCAGTCTAATGTGGATCAGGACTCAGGTCCAGGTCCAGGGTTCTGGACAGGTTGCAGTCCAGTTCACATAAGGCTGATATCAGAAATGATGCCGCTGCTGGTCCTTTGCGTCGCACCGTGTCGATCACATCTGCAGCCTTATGGGCTCGGCCTTTCGTTTTTACACACTCATACTCTCTGTCATTAATAAACATCTGGTGTAAAAGTCGGTCCAACAGCTGGTTCAGAACAGGATCCGTCACACGATCCACAAATTCAGGCCGAACCGAAGACAACGTCTGCTGTGGTGAGATGTTCCGCTGAGTCCTCAGTCCACCTCCTCCAGTTAAAGCAGGATCTGGAAGTGACCACACTGGGTTCAGTTCACAGTCAGACCTGTGCAATCAGCTGAGTTCAGACTGAAACAGGAGAGAACAGGGGTGGTTTATGGGTGAAAGTCGACTGTGACATCACTGTCACCAAGTTTCTGTGGTTAAACTCACAGGGTGTTTCTACATAGTTGATTTTCAGAAAATGTAAAAAGATGTTCCCACCACTTCAACAAACAGATCACACAGTGTCATCTAACTCCTGTGACTGATCAGCTGACTGATGTTCCACTGTTTCCGTCAAGTCCACAAGTTATACCGCATTTATTGTTCAAGTAAAGGAAGTTAGTAAAGTTTATGCACATAGCCCTTGCTATTCTGCTACAGCCGTCCTGGATCAAAACACTTAAAGCAGATCCAGTCAATGTCAAGACTGTGAAGATGTGGACTGACGAGGCTGTAGCAGAACTGCACGGCTGTTTGGAGGCATTTATTAAAGGTGCAGTCTGTGAATTCTGTTCATTCTACAACTGACACACACATGAAGGAATCCTGTTCATTTCAGTCCTGATCTCAGTGACAGTAGTATTCCAGACAGAAGATTCACATTTAAAGCTCAGCGTCAGCCCCAAATGATGGTTATGATGTCATTGTGTGTTTTGGTCTGAGGCTCCGCCCACCACCTGTCTGCCAATCACAGAGTCAGTACCTCAGTTCATCCAGGTTGGCAGTTCCACTGAGCTGCAGCTGAACATTTATGAGCACAAATGTGTGACCTGAAGAAACCCAAAAGGACTAAAGGGATTATTCCAACGACGACAAAGAGACAAAGAGAGAAAAGAAACAAGGATCTGGAGGAGAAGAATGAGAAACAGACGACTGAAAGAGAAGAATGAGAAACAGACGACTGAAAGAGGAGAAGAATGAGAAACAGACGACTGAAAGAGGAGAAGAATGAGAAACAGACGACTGAAAGAGGAGAAGAATGAGAAACAGACGACTGAAAGAGGAGAAGAATGAGAAACAGACCACTGAAAGAGGAGAAGAATGAGAAACAGACCACTGAAAGAGGAGAAGAATGAGAAACAGACCACTGAAAGAGGAGAAGAATGAGAAACAGACCACTGAAAGAGGAGAAGAATGAGAAACAGACGACTGAAAGAGGAGAAGAATTAGAAGACCGCCGCCGACTCTGCCTTAGTCTGACCACCGTAAGAATCACTGAGACCACCGTCTGCACCCGGTCCCAGGCTGTGGTCTCTTCTCCTGGTCCTGGTGAACAGACCTGGTCCTGCTGTAGGACTGGTCTCTGTCCATGGTATCTTCTTGTAGTTCAGTGTTTTCTGTGGAAGTGACCTCTGCATATAATCCAAAAGGGGGGGGGGGGGGGGGGGGGGTGTCTGTGGTTCGGTCGACTCGGCTCAGTATTCCTGCAGACCGTTTCCATTCCAGGATACTACAGACTTTACAGTACCTGGTCGTCATAGCGATGCGGTGCGTTACTTCTGTGTCGTCTGTTCAGAGTTGCTGATAAACTCACTTGTTGCGTGTTGTCTCGTCTGAATTTTTACATCGGCCACCAAAGACTGAATCTCCTGGACCGACCATGGTGTAGTTTTGGGCTGTTGTCATGTGGATTAATGTACCGACATATTTACTGTCAACTTCTGCATCTATTTTTGTAAAACAGCGGGTCACAGAGACGACTGTCTGCGGTCTCTGTTCACCAGAGCCTGTGCTGTTGTGGCGTTCCACCAGGTTTGGGAACAGCCCATCCAGAGGCCTGGCTGTATGACTGGAGCTCAAAGCGTCCTCCACCATAACCAGTGCCCGGAGACGTTGTTCAGGTGATAGACGTGGCATGATGCCGTTCACTGGACTAACAATGGAGGCCTTTTTTGGGCCTTTACATAGGCCTTCCAAACCAACCCTCAGATGGTGCACAGACCCACTGAGTATTGTTCAATGTGTATTTGGTCCACTTTAGCAAAGAGACCAACCCATGTGTAATGAACCGTGACAACAGGACAGCTCCTCATTATCTGAACGACCCCAGCGCTAAGGCATCAAAAAATACACCATGAATAATTACAACCCCCTAAAGTAGAAATATGCAGACATTTACACCTCAAAGTTTCTGTTGACTGTCAGTACACTGATGTAGAATCAGTCTGGGATGATTTTTTGTATAAATTTCTGGTGTGGTGGACAGGATTAGTGGAAACACTAGTAGTAGACGCTCATACTGGATCTGTCAGCCCCTAGTCTGGGGGGAGGAGCGGAGGATACCACACTGTACAGTATCTGAATGGGACTGCAGTACCAGTTTGGGCCACAAACCTACATACGACACCTTTAATGCAGATGAAACTGGTTTTGATGGCAGTGGTGCTGTTTTTTTTTTTTTTTTTGGTCTGATGCTGCAGGACTAAGTCTTACCAGTCAGATCTACTTCATGCCTCCAGACCTCGGCGTTTCCTTGGTGTCGGATCGTTAAAGTCACTCGTTCTGCGTTTGTTGGAAGACGGATCTCAAACATCGTGTGATAATTTGGTCCAAAGTTCAGGTCAAACTTGCTTGCCTGCAAATCAGCAGAAGATTCATAGTTTTAATCATCTCCAAAGTGACTTAAAGGTGCAGTTGAATGAAGACTCGGCTCACCTCCGGCTGTATCAGTTCAGCTTCAGGACAGTCCACACAGTATTTTTCTTTGGTTATGAGGTCACATGTGGCAGGTACACTGATGTATACGGCATTCTGTTCAATTTCTTTTACCTTAAGAAAAATCAAAATATTTTTACAAGTAACAGACACAGCAAAGGGCGTCTCAGCTCTTTTCAATTTAACGATTCACAAATAAATCATCCCTTGCAAATTATTTCACTTATTTACAAATTAGACACAGGGTAAAGAACATCGGTTTAGTTCAAATACACAACACATGTTACTAACATGTTATTACACGATAACACATACTCTACTTCTAAATGTGTCTTCTGGATTGGAGAATTTTCAGTCAGTTATGAACTTACATAAGCCTTTACATCTTTGACTGGGACATTGATTGGCAGTAGTAGCATCTCTAGTTTCTGTCTCTGTGTTCTTGGGTTTGGTGGTGTGAGGAACAGCAGAACTTGGCCACTGACTGATCTGATGTACTGATAAAAGCCTCTGAAAGCCTCCCAGACGAGGCCAAACAGGGACAGATGTTGGACGTTGATGACCACATGAGTGTCTGTGATCTCCAGAGGTTCAGTGAACTCCATTCCATCATCAGTGATGTGGACCACAGACAGCAGGCTGTTAGAGCGTTGACCTGTAAAAACACACAGCCTTCAGTTTTCATTCACACCCTCATCACAGTGTGTGTGAACCAAGGTTATAATAGTTTTGGATTTTTTTTTTTTTTAACTTATTTTTTATTAAAGTTTTCTTGAACTATTACAGTGGAAAGGTGAAGGACATACACACTGTTGAGTATTCAACCTTGCGATGAATCATCATGTCCTTGATGTCTGGTAGTAGAAGACATGGTGATGGCGTCCTCTTCCTGCCTTCTATAATTTGTTCATTTTTCCCACTTGTTATCCAGTTGGGACTCTTGCGGTCTCAGTTTGTGTCAGTCTCTCTTTAACATAGATCTCCTCCACAGTGCACGTCCACTGGTCCATGGTCAGGGCTGTTAGTTTGGACCACAATCTTGTGATGGACTTTTTACTTGCAGATAATATTTTTAATTAGGTACTGATCCTCTTTTCGTACTACCTCACCCGTCAAAACTCCAAAGTACAGTACCTTACAAGATTTGGGTATTTCACATCCTATTATTTTTTAAAGGTCTGCCATATTTTGTCCCAATACGGTTTTCTCTTTTGGCAAGTCCAAAATATATGCGTATGGTCTACATCTATGAGTCCGCATGATCTCCAGCACGGTTGCTGGATTGGTACCACTCCCCTCCTGATTTCAGGAGTAATGAAATATCGGATTAAATTTTTCCATTTGAATTCTCTCCATGTCCTGGAGTTAGTGGATGTGCACAGCGTTTCATACATGGTAGACCATTCCTCTTCAGTTATTTCTTCCCCAAGCTCTGTTTCCCACTTCTGTTTGATACAAAGAGAGGAACTATTTCTACATGAAGTTTTGGATTTTTAATCATAGTTTTATTTAGTTTTGACTTTTTTTTCTCTAATTCAGTCAGTTTTAATTAGTTTTTAGAGCAGGTTTGATAGTTTTTATTAGCTGTCGTTTTTTCTGAATGCTTAGTTTTAGTATTCGTTTCAGTTTTTTCATATATATTATCTTCCATCCTATTCCAAGAAATAAGTGAGGTAATCCTGGACATTTTATTTGGGGGTGGGGTTAGGGCGGCTCTGACTGAACAGAGACACAAACACATGGACAGTACCATGTATAAATTCCCTATAGCAGGTTGGAGGGGGTAGTGTAGGTGGGGGTGCAATCCATACCAAGGTTCTAATAGTTTTGGATTTTTCATTCTAGTTTAGTTTTATTTAGTTTTGACTTTTTTTTTCTCTAATTCAGTTCGTTTTAATTCATTTTTAGAGCAGGTTTGATAGTTTTATTAGTTTTCGTTCTTTTCTAAATGTTTAGTTGTAGTTTAGTTGTAGTTCAGTCGTCTCTTTTCTCTTCTTCTCTGTGGTTGTATTCAAATAAATCCCAGACAGGACTCTGCTGCTTTCTCCCAACTTTAGTCTCCATGTTTCCAGGTAGAGTGGGGACCAGAAGACGACTGGAAACCACAAGTGAACACAAGTGACGGACCCTTAAATATCATATGATGTCACTAGCTAAAATTACTAGAGCAAAATAAATGGATTTCGTATCAATCCGACATTGATAAAGACGAAAATGAAGGGAACTTTATCCATAATTTTTATCCGTTTTAGTTAGTTTTGTAAACACACAATACAGTTTCTGTTAGTTATGCTTTTTTTTTTTATAGTTTTCATTTATTTCAGTTAACGAAAATGTTTTTACAATTCTAGTTTTCATCATCTCATTAGTTTTTGTTAACGATAATAGCCTTGATCCATACACGTCACTTATGTGAAAACGAAACTGAAACTTTCCATACTTTCACCCTTGGCCTCCTGACTTCTGTACCTCTCTTTTACCGCTGATCTTAGACAAAATTTTCACGTTCTATCCTATATCAAGATTGACAAAGATGAAAACGATGGGAATTTTATCCATAATTTTTATACAGTTTTAGTTAGTTTTGTAAACACACAATACAGTTTCAGTTAGTTATCGTTTTTTCTTTTAATTTGAGTTTTTATTTCTTTCAGTTAACGAAAATGTTTTTACAATTTTAGTTTTCGTCATTTTGTTCGTTTTCGTTCACGATAATAACCTTGGTGTGAACAGATGAACCTGAGGATGGAGTTGGTTCATGTGTGTGATGAACACGTCCTCTCTCAGACGTCGGCAGGATCACGGTTCAGCTGTTGAACTTTCTTACCGTGCTTGGTCTCACAGTGTGGGAGGCGGAGCTGCCAAACGGCGTTCTCAGGACACTCGATACTGAACAGCGGCCCTGCAGGCGTCCTGCCACCTGACTGGAGGAGGAGCTCATCCCATTGGACGGTCCCGTACATCAGCCCCGCCTCCCGAGCCACAACAAACACCAATCCAGTCCGAGTACAACGGAAGGCACCTGAATGAGGACAGCTGAACCTGGGAGACACAGAGCGGTCCTGTTACTGTCCTCTGTCCATGCTGAGGATGCAGGTTTCATGTCCAGTGGAAGTCAAGTGTGTCCTAGTGGAGAGTCTTCAGTCAGTCACCAACGCTGTCTTTGTCTCAACATTCAACATCAAAAACAAGACTCTGCTTAACCCTTTACTCTGATCATTAACTGTGGTTTTAGCTCCGAGTCCTGCTGAAACCATGACAACACAAACAATCTTCATCAGGCCTTTTACTTCATGTACAATTTGCTGATAAAGTGTAGGTGCTACTCGGAAACTGGATAGCCGTGATCCATGACATTTTTGAGATGGAAACACTCACATTTTCTTTACGACTTGAACAGGAGAAATTTAAAAATTGTTGGGTGCCTTGGATTACATATATAACCTCAGAAAACCGGACTTTGACTGAACGTAGAAGATGGGACTAACTCTCTCCCCTCAAGGTTTGTTTTTTTGTTTATGTGTTTTCTTTTTCTGTGCTACTCTTATGTTCATGGTTGACTTTTGTACTTGAATATCCTAATACTAAATGTACATGTGCACTGTTAGGCTCTTTTTTTCTCCTTTCTTCTTTCTTTGTATTATGACTATGAATGCTGCCTTGTGTGTATACATATAAATTCATTTATGCACCCCCCCACCCCCCCTTTTTTTTTTTCTTTTTTCAGTGTGTTTCAGTGTGGTTGGATAAATGGTATTAACGTCTTCACTCTGTCCCTCTGTGATGTAGAGCTCAGTGTAGATCTGGTTTAGACTGGTTCTACTTCCTGCTTCATCAGTTCCTTCAGCCACACATTCACATCTGCTCCTCAGACTGAGCTTATGTTCTTCTAAAACCTTCACTGAAAGAAAATAATAAAAGTTACGTAACTTACATAGATTTTTCAGTTTCCCAAAAATATTGTAACTGAGAAAAACCTAAAGAAAATGTAGTGAAATTGTTGTTTGTGTTTTCAGATGTGAGGTTGTGTCCAGACACATGTCCAGTCTTACTTTGTACAGTGGTGTCCATCTGTGGTCCAGTTCTGGTTCTGGATGTTTCTTCACACGGGGGGTCTCCTGATGAACCAAACTGGTCCCTGCAGACTTCATCTGCAGAACCAGTGTCCATAGTTGGTCCACACTTTATCACTCAGGATGTTCTGACACAAAAAAACAGGATACTGGATCTACCAGGTGTCCTCTTCCTGTCTCTGTGGACACAAATTCAGGTGTTTCTTACATGCGATGTACAAGAATGATGATTAGTCAGTTAGTCTTCATCAGAGTCAACATCCTTCACATTAGGGATGCACCGATTCCGATACAAGTATTGAGCATCGGCTCCAATACTCAGTGTATGTACTTGTACTCATACCCATAAAAGTAATCCAATACAACTGCACCGATACCACTTACGGCCATGTGACATTCCCAGTTCAGTGCAGCAGGTACGAGGAGGAGGAATAATGTGTGTGAGTGTGAAGAGTGTGGAGATTTTTCCAAATAAATGATGGTGATAAAAGTAACACTGACTGCAAGTAAAGTTAAAGACACAGACAGATACAGACGCAGCCTTCTGTCCGTCCTCTGCGTACATTCCATCTGTTTTCCAGGTGCTGGAGGATGAGTACCCAGACAGAGAATACCAGCGGAACCATGGAGGTAGAGGATCTGTTCAAAGAGCCACTGTGGGAGTTAGAGAAAAACTACTGACACATTTAGGACAACTACCCGGGGCTCGGCCGGGGGTACGGAGCGGTGCAGACCGCTGCCAGCAGAAGTGGAAATGAAACTGTGCATGCAGGCCACCAGCTCTGCCTCAGAGAGAATCTTTAGTGCATCAGGCAACATTGTGAGTTGTGAGATGTCCTGTCTGAAGCCAGACACGGTTAACAAGCCAGTGTTCCTGGCAAAGAATCTGTAGAAGTTGTGCTGTAACTACCTCTGTTCTGTGAGTAGCAAATGCATTTTCTGTAAACACTTCTGTTGTCTTTAGAAGAATAGAACATGTTGCACTTGAATGCACTTTCAATATTTCACCTTCCACCAGCTGCTGCATATGTTTGTTATTTATTGGTAAAGCAGAGCTGCAGTAAAATGTCTGATTTGTAATTCATTTATTCGTACTTTATGTTAATGTTGATGACTGGCAGTGAGTTCTTATGAATAAAACTGCACTTTCCACATTCTTTTGTATTATGATGTTTGTATTTTTCTGAAAAATGCTTGGTTTTCACCGAACCTGTAGTCATATTGTATCGTATCGATATCGAGATATCTGGCATGAATATTGAGATATGAAATTTTGTCCATATCGTTCAGCCCCACAAAGAACTGGAATGGGATTATTAAGTACTCGTATTGGTACTCAGTATCAGCAAGTACTCAAATGTAGGTACTCGTACTCGGTCTGGAAAAAAGCGGTATCGATGCATCCCTAATTCACATTGTCATGGAGTTCTCCCTCTAATCATACAAAGTCTTTAATGTGGATTTCCTTTTTTACCAACAAAACCGAATGTTTTCAGACTCATCAGGTGAAGCTACAGAGGTCACATCCCAGAACATGTGGCCATAATATTACAAGAATAAAGTCATACCCTGCTGGTCCACAGCAGTAGTATGTGTGTTGGATAAAGTCCTGGATCTGAACTAGACTCAGTAAATCTGCTCAGTCCCAGCAGATCATGCATATATTCACTGGAGTCAGTCCATGGTCTACTGGAAATGACCTTTGGATCAGCTGGTTCTGGTCCTAGTTTTGGACCCTGGTTGTCAGTCCTGATGAAACCATGTATATTAGTTTCAGGTCCAAATAGCGCTGACCCCCTCCCCCCTGGATCAGGTCTGGATCCTCCATGTGTGTCCACATGTCAGTGTTCATGGACCACTTGTTCTTTGGTAGCTCGTACAGATCCATGTCCAGTCCAACTGTCCTTCATTTCATTTCAGATTTCCCATGTTCCTTTGCTCTGGCTGTGTTTACTGCTGTACTCCGTCATGTTGAACAGGTTGGTTTAAGACACTCAGTCTGACTGAGAGGGGCGTGGCCTGGGGGGGAAGTGACGTATGTGCAGACCCTGTATATCCAAGCCGCTGCTAACTTCACCTCGTTAATAAATACACAGTATGGTACTAGTAAGTACGGTACTTTATTAGGACGATGTGGTTCCACAAATACAAGTGGTATGTGAGGAAGAAATGGTAAAAGTAACAAAAGTACAAAGTAAAATCACTTTGTATTATTTGTACTAACTTCCTTAAGTTTCAAATTCTTATGGTACTCACGTGCACACACGTTTTAACGCCTTACTTTGAAAACCGGAAACGGAGACGCGTCCATTTCACTCAGCGGTTTAACGTCCGGCTTCATTTACCCTGGTGGTTCGGCGCGGTTCGGTTCCTGTTGTTTCTTCTTTACTTTGGGTTTGTTTTGTGTTCTAACGTCCGAACTTCCTGTCTGTCACCGGACGAACGGTCTTAGCTCCGCCTCTTCCGCCTCCTGTCACTCCAGTCTGCCTCCACTGATCTGCGCATGTCCGGATACACCTGCGCGGCTCACAGATGGAGTGGAGCTGTCTGTAATCTATAATATCTGTAATAAACATCTATAATAAGTCTGTAATATTTGAATTTACTAAAAAATGAATGAAGAAAATAAGAATTACACAAAAAACCAAATGCTGTATGAATGTATAATATCTACAAAACAAAATAAGACAAAATAAAAGTATTATTAATGAATGAATGAATGAATGAAATCTTTATTTTGAACATGTAGACAGTGAAATCAAAACAAAAATCAGCCAACAAAATATAAGTACTGATACATAAATGATTGATAAGCGAACAAACAACAAAAATAAATAAATATATAAATAATAGAATAACAATAGCACACATCCTTTTTCCTATATACATTAATGTGATAATACCAATTTACAACTTATCCTACCAGATATTAATTCAAAAAATAAATTAAAAAAATTATATATATATATATATATATATATATATATATATATATATATATATATATATATATATAAAGACATATAATATTCTATGTTGTCCTATATAGTAATATCATAATAATATATTCATATATCCATATTTAAACTAGATATTATCAGCACATATGTGTCAAAGCCCCACTATGAAAAACAACTGGATTCCCCCCTCAAGCCCTTTCCTCTCTGTATTTTGTAAAAATCATTTGTTTGTATTTGTTTTTTAATGAAAATAAATAATTGATAAAAATGTACAAAAAATACTACACATCTATAAATCATGATAATAATTTTAACAGTAATAATAATGACAACCAAAATCCATTTATTTTTCAAATGGTTAATGCTGGAGAAGAATTCAAATAAATACACAAATACTATCTATCTATCTATCTATCTATCTATACATACATATATATATATATATATATATATATATATATATATATATATATATATATATATATATATATATATATATATATATATATATATTTGAGCAATAATAATAATAGTAATAATAAATAAAATTAATAATAATTGAAATTAATTAACTAGGGATGCACCCATACCACTTTTTTCCAGACTGAGTATGAGTACTTACATTTGAGTACTTGCCGATACCGAGTACTGATCCTAGTCCTTAGTAATCCCATTCCAGTTGTTAGTTCCTTTTGTAAATGTGCTTTATTGTCGTTGTCATTAGTCTGACTGGAACAAAGTGCTGCTACTGACATTTAATGTGTTGGAATGAGCGTTTGTCAGTTAATCCACCAGGGGGCGCCGCTCTGAATTAACCATACTGGACAAATACCACGAAGAAGAGGAAAGTTTTTAGTGAAGAAGAAGAAAGTCAGTAATACCAAACCTGTAGACGACAGAGGAACACTACTGTGATACTAATGTTAGTGTTTTCTCTGTAAGGTTTAAAAGTTTAGCTTCAGCAGGAAGAGAAAAGACAGATGAGTGACAGGTTTGGTTTTCACTTCCACTGGCGGCGGTCCGCACCGCTCCGTACTCCCGCTGGTATTCTGTGTCTGGGTACTCATCCTCCATCAGCTGGAAAACAGATGAATGTAGTCAGATTACAGACAGAAGGCTGCGTCTGTATCTGTGTCTGAACGCTACTGTCAGTCAGCCTTACTGTGATCACATCATTTCTTTGGTTCCATCTCCACACTCTTCACACTCACACATTCTTCCTCCTCCTCGTACCTGCTGCACTGAACTGGGAATGGCACACGGACACAAGTGGGATCGGTGCATTTGTATCGGATTACTTTTATGAGTACGAGTACACACACTGAGTATCGGAGCCGATGCCAATACTTGTATCGGTATTGGTGCGTCCCTAGACTTAACAAAAACTATGAACTATCTGTAAAGAACTTTGAATGTGGATGAAAAATGAGAAACAGCTGATGTGTCAAAATGACACACATGAATGAAACAACATCAAAGTAAAGAATAATAATAATAATAAAAAAAAAATAAAAAAAAAGAATAAATACGGATGAAATAATGTGAGTGTGAATCAGTGAAATGATGAAGTTCAATGTTTCTTTAATAAAGTTCGAACTTTCTGAGAATAAATGTGTCAAAAACCAGTTGCTGCTCTCTGATTGGCTGACAGCAATTTACTAAAGAACCATCTGGACATAAAACACTCATGTTAAAACTGATTAATTATCAGTAATCAGAACTGATCAGTGACTCCATTCTTACCCCAGTTCAGGGTGTCACCATGGTAACACAGGCCCGCTGTAGAAGCTCATTAAAGTTTGTCATTAATGAGACTAACAGATTAATTCCGATTAAAGTGTTTTAATGAAATTTGTGTCGACAAGGAGTTGGAAACCTATTAAAATAAATGAAAAATAAATCCAACAGAGAGTTTCACATTAAAACCAAAGTGATTTGATATAAACTGAGGCTGGAAGCAGAAACACAGAGACGTTATATTTAGAAACAGAAAAGACACACACTGTAAAAAAAAAAAAAAAAAATCTGTAATTTAACAGAATTTTCACTGTTTATTTTACAGATTTTTCCTGTATTTTCAAGAAACAGGAAAATATCAATGAAATGACAAAAACAGACTGTGATTTTACATGTCAAATGGAAAAGAACACGAAAAAACTGCAACTGTGAATAACCATAAAATTTCCCTTTTTTAAAAGTTTTTTTAACAGAAAAATACAGTTAAAATACATTTGCAAATGTATCATAATTTCACAAATATTTCTTTTCTATCTGTGAGATTAAACTGTTAATCTAAAGTTTAATACTGTTAAAAAAAAAAATAATAATAAAACCAGATAAAATTACTGACAGTTAACGGTAACAGAAGTATTAGTTCTGTCAGTTGAACCAGACTTGTTTGTTAATTGACAAATATCTTGTGTAATTACAGGAGGTTTCACAACAAAAATGTTGAATAAATGTATTTTTGTGAATGTATAACATGTATAAGCACTGATAAACTGTCCAAATACAGTTTTTATCAGTGGATTGGACAACTGAGTCTGACTGAAAATTATTACCTCCGCCAAGGAGGTTCTGTTTTTGCCAGGGTTTGTTTGTCTGTTTGTTTGTCTGTCCGTTAGTGTGCAATATAACTCAAAAAGTTACGGACAGATTTGGATGAAATTTTCAGGGTTTGTTGGAAATGGGATAAGGAAGAAATGATTAAATTTTGGTGGTGATCGGGGGTGGGGGGGCCCACGGGGGGGGGGGCACTGATCAGCCTTGGCGGAGGTCTGCGCTCTCTGAGTGCTTCTAGTTTATATATATATTTATAGGGAATTGGATTGTTTTAATAAATGAAAATATTCTTTATTAAACATTAAAAACTCAAAAAAAAAAAAAAAAAAAAGAGTAAAATCTCATGTAAAGTTAGGGCAAAAAAACCTGTATTTTAATTATGGAAAATTACCGTATTTTTATGAGATGGTTATTTTCCGTTATTTAACAGTATTTTTTCAGTACCCCTGCCACCAGAATATTACTGTTTTTTTTTTTTTTTTGTTTTTTTACAGTGTTCTTCTCTGTGGTCGTATTCAAATAAATCCCAGACAGGACTCTGCTGCTTTCTCCCAACTTTAGTCTGCATGTTTCCAGGTAGAGTGGGGACCAGAATCCCTTCCAAGCTCCAAAAGTGTTTGTTTTTTCATCTGAAATAGGCTAAGACTAAATTCAATGATGAATAAAATTAATTTTTCTACTAAGAACCTTGTGAATTTGGTATTTTTGGTATTAGTACTTCATATACCATTAGCACAAACACTATGAACTACTTTTACTGTGTACTTTTGGAGTAATCATACTATAAAATCCCTTCCAAGCTCCAAAAGTGTTTGTTTTCTTGTGAAATAGTGTAAAAGACTAAATTTAATGATGAATAAAATTATTTTTTCCAATATGTACCATGTGAATTTGTAATATTTGGTATTAGTACTTCATATACTGTTAGCACAAATACTATGAACTACTTTTACTGTGTACTTTTGGAGTAATCATAATCCAGAATCCATTCCACACTGCACTTCTGTTTGTTGTATTCAGTGGTTGGAACAGATAAAATGTAAAAAAAGATTAAAACTTTTAAAAGTTTATAAGCTCTGTAATTTTTTGTGGCTCCAGGCTTTTTTTTTTTTTTTTTTTTTTTTGGTGGAAGACGAGGCAAAATGGCTCTGACTGATAACAAAAGTTGCAGAGCCCTGGTGTAGAAGAGTAAGAGTCTTTCCAAATGGAAAACACCTTCATTTGTTCATTTGATGCCATTGAATCCGTACGATGATGATGATGATCATCGAATTTTATAAGAATTTTGATGGAACACAATTACAACCATGGAAGTTCTCAAGACGATGTCCGTCATAAAATCTGTATTTATTTTTTTCAGTTTCACCACGTTTATTTTGAAGGACAGTTTATCTGTTTGGTAGAACATGTTTTCAGACAATGACAGCTTACACATGTACAGTTTTTTCTTCATAAATATAACAGAATCATCGTAAATGAATCATCACCAATGACTGGAAGTGTTTTCATTCGTTCATCTTCATTCATTTTCATATAAAACAATAGTCGATCCATTCATGGAGGTGATTTCATGCAATTATTCGATCATAATTCAATTTTTTTTTTCTCTGTCCAGTGAAACTATCAGACTCATTATGAACTGAAAATATCTAGACACAGAAACAGCTACGGAAACCCAAAAGTCTCCAGTGTTTTTTATTCTCTGATAAGTGATTAAATGGAGGTGAACTAGAAATAACCAACAGTGATGAAAGAGCTTTAAGACTTTTATTTAAGAGAGGCAAAAGTTCATTAATGTGTCAAACTGAAATAAATTAAAGCCTCAAACACCACATGTTAATTCCTTCTTTCATGTCAGATTCTAATTAACTGATCCGTTAAATGCTTCGTTAACTCCACGTCGTCGGCCCAGTTCTACATCCACACACTGAAAACACCGAAACCTGGAAAAAAATCAGACCGATCACTGAATCTGAGCAGAAGGAGGTCAAGGTCGATCCGTGAAGAACATCGAATGAATTTATCCAAAGATTCACAAACATGAAACTGAAGCTCCGTATGTTCAAGAAAAGTGAAGGTTAGTTTCACAGTCAGCTGCTTCCATCACAGTGGTTCACATCTTCAGCTTATTTCCACTGAAATCACCAGAAATGATCCAATTACCAGAAAGATACAGGATGTTTCACAGCACTTTAAGTGACGACGTCTTCACATGGTTTTCTGTGCATTTAGGATCCAAACCTGAGGAGGATGGCTTTGTTTTGTCACATGGTTCTGTCACCTCCAGGTCTTCAGTGGTTAATGGTCCAGAACATCATCTAGAGCCAGTTTTGTCAAACTGTATCGGAAACAAAACACCCATAGTTGACGCCGTTGATGATGATGAAGTGAATCATAACGACAGAGGAACCAAAATGTCTCCCACTGGTTTCATGATTTATTTACTCAGTTAATCTTATACTGGGGGGGGGGGGGTTATTGTCAAATACCACATTAGCCCTGATTTTCTGATGCAACAAGATGTTCTCAGCACTCCTGTGGAATTTTTTTGAAATTTTCATCCTAACCCCCCCACACCCCAAAAATGACTTTTTTAACTCTGAAAATCTGCTCTTTCAGCTCCTCCACTCTTTTGTCCAGTTCAGTGTCTAAATCTGTTCATGATGGGACAGTTCATGGTCCTGTCAGTGCCAGACTGGATCATAAGAGTACTGTGGACTAGGAACAGTCTAAAGTCAAGGTCATGGTGGAGGTCAAAGGTCACCAAAATGACTAGTTTTTTTCAAAAATTCATACCATTCTGACATTTGATCAAATCTGTCCTCAGTTCTGTTCCTCTGGTTTCCTGGTGGGACCCCCCCCCCCCCCTTTGGCCCTTTACAGACACATTACAGACTAAATATTACAACATGTACATTCCATTTGAATTTGCCGCCATTAGTGTGGAGGAAACACTAGCATACATTTAGGAGGGAAGCACTAACACTTCATTCATTCATTCATTTTCTGAACCCACTTTATTCTCACTAGGGTCAGGGGGCGGAGCCAACCCCAGCTACTTACGGGTGAAGGTGGGGTTCACCCTGGACATGTGACCAGTTCATCCCAGACTGAACATATAGAGACAAACACACTGTCACATTCACACCTATGGGCGATTTAGATGAACCCATGAACCTATCAGAGCATGTGTTTGGATGGTGGGAGGAGCCAGAGGACCAGAGAGAACCCACACAGACACAGAAAGGCTCCACCCCCATGGACTAAAGGCCCCACCCCCATGTCCTGGTGTTGAACTGACCCCAGGACCTTCTGTCTGTGGCTCCAGGTCTGTCCTCTGCCCCCACAGGACAGGTTCATGTAACTGTCAGTGCTGTGGAACTGCCGTCTGTTCTGTGTTCATGTCTGTGCAGAATACACAGGAAACAGTTGTGTTGAATGGGTCTGACTGAATGTCAGCTGTTTGTGGTCAGTAGATGTGTTCTGAGGACAGAACCTGAGCCCAACATTTGGAAGAACCCACATGAACAGCTGAGTTCCATCACATATGCATTTGGACCATTTGGGTGACCTTTGACCTCTAACTGGACCTTGACTCTACAGCTTCTGTAGTGCACAGCACTGCAGACATGACATGTCTGACAAAAAACATTTAAGGGCCCAGCATGAGCAGATTGACACATTGTACTTGATCAAAAGTGAAGAAGGTTTGAAGTTGACAAAAACTCCACGTTTTCAGGGCTGAAAAAGTAATTTTCAGGGTGGGGGGGTTGGGGATTGATTTGAAATTTTTTTCACATTTTTGTATTCCCAAGACATGGGAGCATTAGAAAATCTGGGCTAAAGTTGAATCTGAACCCCCCCCACTTCATATATATATATATATATATATATATATATATATATATATATACACAAAAGGAAAAAAAAAAAGAAAGCTCCAAATTGTTTAAAAATGAAAATAAGATGAACAATAAATTAACAAAAAAAACAAAAAAACAATTACAATTACAATTTAAAAAAAAAATAAAAAAAAATACTGAAGAATAAATGGTTTCCAAAATGTTGTTTCGAAGCTTTTTGGAACCAGAAGTGATCATATTTGGACAAGACCTCATCAGCGTTTAACCAGAAACAGTTTTCTTTTATATTTCAGTGAATATTTTCTGATTTCAAATGCACATTAATCCTGAAAACTGTTTGTACTTTTCACAATAAAAGCATCACCAATACTGTGACTGAAGGAGATGTGGTTATTTACATGTTTTTACAGTCTTCATGAACCATCACCTTCCAAATGAAATCAGATACACTATCAAAGACGACAGCGGTGGCATGACATCATCAGAAGGCGACATAAACAGGAAGTGGAGGACGATAAAGCTGACGTGGTGGCTCAGACCTCCATACTGTCACCCTTTGGCGTCTGGGAAATCCACAGGTTGGACGGATCGGACGGCGTCTTAGTACGAGGTTTACTGGAAAACAGACAAAAAAACAACCGCGACGGATGAAAACAAATACATGAAAACACACCAAACAGATAAAAAAACAGACGACAACCAGATAAAAACAAACAAAACCTCCACCAAGGCAGATCAGTGCCCCCCCCCCCCAGGATCGAGGACCAAGTTCCAGGACCTGTTAATCCAGGATCCGTTAATCCAGGACCTGCCGGTCTACGTCCAGGCCCAGTGTGTGCTCACCTTCTTGTGAACATCTGGAAACAGCAGGTGGCCGATGCCACCAGGATGAGCAGCATCAGGGGGATTGTGGGAATTATGACGTAGACCAGCAGCATCCCTGAAACAGACAGGTCAAAGGTCAAAGGTCATAGTCAGCACCAATCACAGCTGGAGACAGGAGGTCAAAGGTCAGGGTGGTACCTGATGCTCCGGCCATCATAACATGAGGAGGAGCGTCAGCGCTGCGATCTGGTGACGACGCTGAGGAAACACGACCCATGATCACATGACCATCCCAACATGGTGGAAGACAGAAGAAGAAGAACAGGAAACAAACAGAAGAAGAACAGGAAATGAACAGAAGAAGAACAGGAAATGAACAGAAGAAGAACAGGAAATGAACAGACCGACAATAATCAAACCTACAGTCGCTACAATGACATATTAGCTTCGTTTACAGCTTCACAACCCACAGATGGAAGGAAGTGTTCATGTTTTGACCATATATGGACATTCCTTCCTACCTGTCCCTCTGACTACAGGTGTGTCACCCTGTTCCTTCACCAGGTGACTGTCTGAAAAAACAAAACAACACAATAAAGGGAATCATCAGCAAAAACAACAAACCTTTATTACAGTTTGAACCAGTGTTTTTCAACCTTGGGGTCAGGACCCCACATGGGGTCACCTGGAATTCAAATGGGGTCGCCTGAAATTTCTAGTAATTGAAAAAAAATTAATTAAAACTTACTAATTGAAATTAACATTATATAGTCTAAATGTTGCCTATAATTAACATTTATTTGCAACATATAGCAAACTATTACATGATCAAAAACAAATTAATTTTAGCAAAATAAATGTCTCTGTTCTGAATTTCATGGGTCACCTGAAATTTCTAATAATTTATAAAAAAAAAAAAAAATTAAAACTTACTAATAAAAATTTCCATTATATAGTCTAAATGTTGCCTAAAATTAACGTTTATTTGCAACATGTTATAGCAAACTATTACATGATTAAAAACAAATTAATTTTAGCCAAAAAAATGTCTCCGTTTTGGATGTCTGGGGTCGCCTGAAATTTGTGACGTTAAAATGGGGTCTGGAGTAAAAAAAGGTTGGAAACCAGTGGTTTAAAGGCTGATTTAAAGGATGATATTTGTCTTTTGAAATAATTCATAAAAGATGCAACAAGATGAAAGTGACAGAAAGAAGCTGTAGAAAACATGAAGGATTTAAAAAAGAAACTGAGGAAATGAGACAAAAACTAAACAAGAAACAAGACCGTTATTGTTTTAAATTACTTGTAAAAGATGCAACAAAGACTAACGCTGCGTTCCAGTCCACCTGTAACTGCTGTTCTTCCATCCTTCTACTGCTGTTCTTCCATCCTTCTACTGCTGTTCTTCCATCCTTCTACTGCTGTTCTTCCATCCTTCTACTGGTGTTTTTCCATCCTTCTACTGCTGTTCTTCCATCCTTCTACTGGTGTTTTTCCATCCTTCTACTGCTGTTCTTCCATCCTTCTACTGCTGTTCTTCCATCCTTCTACTGCTGTTCTTCCATCCTTCTACTGCTGTTCTTCCATCCTTCTACTGCTGTTCTTCCATCCTTCTACTGGTGTTTTTCCATCCTTCTACTGGTGTTTTCCATCCTTCTACTGGTGTAAATGCTCTGGAATGTTCAGTCAAACCTGGGACTTCCACCTGTGAACTCGTACTAGATCCATGTTCTCCCAGTTCTGAGTTCTGACGTCACGTAGCAATGGTGCCCCCCCATGGATGTGGCGTTTATGCAGATTGTTTATTAAAACAAGGTATTGATCTGATGTTATTTATCTGTAAATGTTCTGAATAATCGGCAGCTGCTCTAGTGTTAGCTAGTTTTCAGTCCAATGAGTTCAAGAATAAATTAATACCTAGTGCTGGGCAGCGATTAAAAATTTTAATCACAATAACTATGCGATTAATCATGATTAATCACATAGTTATATGGGGTGGGGGGGTTGCTGGCATCAACAGTGTGTATTTCCTTTCAGTATAGTTCAGACTGCAGTACTCCGCTGATAAAAATAATTGCACATGTCAGTTCTTCCAAACACCTGTGTCCCCCCCCCCCCACCATCTGAAGACATTTCAAATGAAAATGTCCATGGAACAGACCGCTACTGTTACACGTTTATGTCCAACTGTGAGTGATTGACAGGAGTCTTAGTCCCACTAATCAGTACTAATACTAATAAGCCCAATAATATGTGATGTTCAGTTGTTCAAAGTAAACAAAGGGGGCCCTCTAGTGGTGGGAATAAGTGTCACTAACGTATGTTTTGTCCTTGCGGTGTTCCCGTACTCAGTTCAGACATAAGAAGGAACTAACAGACACGTTTCTTTCACTCTGTTTGTATGGCCCCAAAAACATTTGTCTGTGAGTATTTTCTGTTCAGTTGTTGTCAGAATGAATAGTATCAAATATCTCTGATATGAACCTTTGTTTCTGGATAAAAGACGTTGTAAATCTTGAGTTAATCTGTAAATGCTAATCATTAGCGTGTCTATGCATTTTCCCATTCAAGTTAGCATGGAGCTAGCAATCTTTTTCCCATTCATTTAAATGTATAATGCCATGTAAATGTACTAAGGCAGTGAACAAAACTCAGATTTAGTTTGTATGTGTCAGTTTTACAGTGAGTCTACAGGAACAGATTTGGACACAAGTTTTGAGCGTCCATCTTTTCTTGGTAAACCTGTTGTCTATCTGCAGCTAATCGCTACACGCACACAAGCAGAAGAATAGGAGTTAGAATAAAACAGCATTAACGTGAGATTTAAAAAAATTGTCGTTATTTAATGAATGTATTAATGCGGTAATAACGCATTAACTTGCCCAGCCCTAGTAAAACCAAATACGAATCCAAATATACAAAAAATAACACAAACGGTAGAACAGCTCCTCTGGCCTTATGCTGTTTTTCCTCCTCTGTTTCCCTCAAATAAGCAAAGAACAAACACCTCTGGGATAGAAATCCTACTATAATGCACGTTCTGCGTCCGTCCGCCCAGTGTCCCTCCCATCGATGTCCGTCTGATCGATGTTCCATCACAGGAGGGCGTTTGTACGGGTTTTCCTCAGCCTTCACAGACCCGATCTCTGCCAAACTCACCAAAAAAATACAAACATGGCCTGACTATGTACTAGGCACAATTTTACGTCTGTATTCAAATGTTGTGAGGTATGCTGGGAGATTTTAGCCTCTCTTGCTATCGTACAATGGCACCACGGGTACAATGCCGCTAGTGATTGTAAATGAACATAACGTACGGTAGGGATGGGAATTGAGATTCCCAGTAGATCGATTCCTTGGAATTGTTTGTCTGCCTGCTTAACGATTCTGCCTTCGTTGTGCATGCGTGATGACATCACATGTACGCTGCATTGATTTGGTCAGAACGTGGCCAACATGGTGTTGAGGCAGAAACGGTCTAAACAGACCACACCAGGTCCAAACAGACCACACCAGGTCCAAACAGACCACACCAGGTCCAAACAGACCACACCAGGTCTAAACAGACCACACCAGGTCCAAACAGACCACACCAGGTCCAAACAGACCACACCAGGTCTAAACAGACCACACCAGGTCTAAACAGACCACACCAGGTCCACTGGAACACTGTCAAAGCTTCCATTTCTTCTAAAGGTGGAATCCCTCTAATATCCTCAAACATTTGTCCACAGCATGTGATTCATTTACAGGAATGTCACATATTTGATTCTCTACTTAGCGGTGCTTGTGAATGTAGCGGCAGAGTGAACGCCGGGCCGGTTCTGGTGTGGGCAACAAACATCATACCCCCTCAAATACAAGTTTCCGAAGGGAAGAAGGGAAAGGAAATGAGGTGCACAACAATGGGAGACAAGCCGAGTAGATCCGGTTCCACGTAGTAGAAATGCAGCAATAGAGGAATTAGTAAAGAGTCTGTAGTTTCACTGTACGCCCCCCCACCCCAGCCTCCTGAACCGGGCCCGGCATCATCTATTATTATTATTTGTTCATACTGTATATGTTCTATTTTCTGTGCAGATGGAAATATAACAGACAGTTCATGCAAACACACCTGTTTGGACTCTTTTATTCCCTCACCCAATGAGAATCGATAAGAGAATCGGATCGATAAGGAAAATCGATAATGGAATCGGAATCGTTAAATTCTTAACGATTCCCATCCCTAACGTACGGTCCTCCATGCTGGATTGTTTGCATCTAACTCCCACAATTCCTTGCGCTCAGGCAGTTTGGCGTGACTCTCCTGGAACGTTACAAAGTCCTGAGTTGTGGTTTGAAGTCGTGACTTAGAGACTCAAAAAACGGTCTGGAACGCAGCATTAAATAAAGTGGAACATAAAAACTAAAAACGGTCAAACCCAAGTCCTGCACTGCAGGCGCTGAGCTGAATGGAAGGAAATAAAGGACGCTTCATTCTACAGGCATCCTCTGCCTCCTGATTGGCTGACGGTACCTGGTTCATATTTGCAGATGAAGTTGTGTTTCATGTTGCAGCGGTCGTCGTTCCATTGGTAGAGATAAGCTCCACCCAGTCCAGGAATGGCGGTGGGCTGATGGTACATGACGACGCAGGCCTCGCCTCCGCACGACGGTTCGTCAAAATACCAGTTCCTGCGTCAGAACGGCCAATGTCACCTTCGCCTCGTCATCGTCAGACACAAACATCTAAAGGTTCCTCTGAACATACATGTCGGACTCACCTGAAGGGGGCGGGGCTTCCGTCCGTCCAATAGTACATCTGCGGACAGGAAGTGAAGGCGTGGCTGGTTTCAGTCTGATCGGCGCCGTCCACACGAGTCAGACCGATCCAGAAATCCCCATCTGAGATCCCGCCCCCAGAACCAGGACCGCCCACAGCGCCAGACCTGAGCTCCTGAAGGGGAGACCGGTAACAGGTGAGTGAAGGGGAGACCAGTTACAGGTGAGTGAAGGGGAGGCTGGGGGAGTACGACAAAGGTGACAGGTGAGTGAAGGGGAGGTTGGGGGGAGGATGACACCGGAAACAGGTGAGTGAAGGGGAGAACGGGGGAAGGATGACACCGGTTCCAGGTGAGTGTAGGGGCGGTCGGGGTCGGTGGTACCTGCAGCAGGTGTTCGATGTCCCTCTGCTCTCCTGGACTCTCGATGCTCAGCAGCGCCCCCCCGTCCATCTCGCAGGCCTGAACAGCTTCTCTGAACGCGACGCGGCTCGACACGTCGTGGAAATACGCGATTTTATAGCAGGGACGTTCAGGACCGCCCACACACACCGTCTGACCTGACCAATCAGAGAAGAACGACATCATGCTGAACGTCAGGGCTCATTCACAATCACAGAAGCAGGAATAGAACAAGAAAATATTTCAAACAAACACTGTAAAAAAATAAAAACATAAAAAAAAAAAAACCAGTAATATTCCAGCAGCTGGGGTACCAAAAACTACTGTTAAATAACAGAAAATAACTCTTTTTAAAAAATACGGTAATTTTCCATAATTAAAATGCAGTTTTTTGCCCTAACTTTACATGAGATTTTGCATATTTTTTTTGACTTTTTAATGTTTAATAAAGAACATTTTCACATATTAAAACAATCAAATTACATATATATATATATATATAATTTTCAGTGAGACTCAGTTGTCCAATCCACTGATAAAAACTGTATTTGGACAGTTTATCAGTGCTTATACATGTTATACATTCACAAAAATACATTTATTCAACATTTTTGTTGTGAAACCTCCTGTAATTACACAAGATATTTGTCAATTAATAAAACAAGTCTGGTTCAACTGACAGAACAAAAACTTCTTTTACGGTTAATTGTCAGTAATTTTATCTGGTTTTCGTTTTTTTTTTTTTTTTACACTATTAAACTTTAAATTAACAGTTTAATCTCATAAATAGAAAAGAAGTATTTGTGAAATTACGATACATTTGCAAATGTATTTTAACTGTATTTTTCTGTGAAAAAAGAAAAAATTTCTTTTAAAAAAATGTAAATTTTCTGGTTATTCACAGTTACAGTTTTTTCATGTTATTTTACGTTTGACATGTAAAATCAGAGTCTGTTTTTGTCATTTCATTGATATTTTTATGTGTCTGAAAAATACAGAAACAATCTGTAAAATAAACAGTAAAAATTCTGTTAAATTACAGATTTTTTTTTTTTACAGTGCAGTAAAATGACAAAACGCTGCATCATTTTTTTTGTGTTTTAACAGAATGTGAAAAAAAACACGTTTCTTTCTTCCCCGTTTCTTCTTGTTGTTTCTTCTTTATCTGTCGACTCATTGGGATCATTTCCTCCTCATTGGGTCCAGGAGCAGAAAGCTTTTCCTGACATTAAAGACCCAATTAGAGGCATCAGCAGTGTGCATTAAAACTGCACTTTTTCTGCCTGCAGTCTGTGTTGAATCCCAGTGGACGCTGCAGTGATTAATACTGAGTCTGGTCCAGGCCTCCTCGGACCGCCGGCTACTTTAAGTGATTAGCTGGAGTCTGTTCTGCACCATCATCACTTTCCTGTTAAAGCCACTAAAGAGCTCCATATATATGTGTCCACTTCAGCCGCTCTGCGTCTGCTTCAACTCACATCCACAAAAACTGTGGACGCTGCAGGACAGTAAGAGAACCAGAACCAGAACTAAAGCCAGAACCAGAACCCAAAACCAGAACTAAAACCAGAACTAAAGCCAGAACCAGAACTAAAACCAGAACCCAAAACCAGAACTAAAACCAGAACTAAAGCCAGAACCAGAACTAAAACCAGAACCCAAAACCAGAACTAAAACCAGAACTAAAGCCAGAACCAGAACCCAAAACCAGAACTAAAACTAGACCTAAAACCAGAACTAAAGCCAGAACCAGAACTAAAACCAGAACCAGAACCCAAAACCAGAACTAAAACCAGAACTAAAGCCAGAACCCAAAACCAGAACTAAAACCAGAACTAAAGCCAGAACCAGAACCCAAAACCAGAACTAAAACTAGACCTAAAACCAGAACTAAAGCCAGAACCAGAACTAAAACCAGAACCCAAAACCAGAACTAAAACCAGAACTAAAGCCAGAACCAGAACTAAAACCAGAACCCAAAACCAGAACTAAAACCAGAACTAAAGCCAGAACCAGAACCCAAAACCAGAACTAAAACTAGACCTAAAACCAGAACTAAAGCCAGAACCAGAACTAAAACCAGAACCAGAACCCAAAACCAGAACTAAAACCAGAACTAAAGCCAGAACCCAAAACCAGAACTAAAACCAGAACTAAAGCCAGAACCAGAACCCAAAACCAGAACTAAAACTAGACCTAAAACCAGAACTAAAGCCAGAACCAGAACTAAAACCAGAACCAGAACCCAAAACCAGAACTAAAACCAGAACCCAAAACCCAAAACCAGAACTAAAACAAGAAGCACTCATAGAGCGTGGACCTCCACCAAGGCAGATCAGTGCCCCCCCCCCCCCCATCACCACCAACATCTCATCATTTCTTCCTTGTGCCAGTATCAACATTTCCTGAAAATTTCATCCAAATCCATCCAGAACTTTTTCAGTTTTCTTGCACACAGACAAACAGACAAACCAGCGCCGGCATAAACAGAACCTCCTTGGTGGAGGTGGCCTGGCTAAAACCAGAACCTAAAGCCAGAACTCAAACAAGTGTTCTCAGGCACAACAAACCCCGCCCCTCACATGTACAGAGGGTCTGTACTGCTAGTGGAAGTCACCGTGGCTCCGCCCACTGCCAGACAGAGGCAGATGAGTGACAGCGTTGGCTTCAGTCCTGTCTAAACTGAAGAACAAGACTGAATAAAAATGGGGCAGAGCTGTTGTTGGTTGGTTGTATTTTCAGGTTCTTAAAGCAGTGGGAGCTATCGTTTACAGACACCCAAAGACGAAGAAAACAGAAGCAGATGGATCCACAAATCCAGGAAACCAAACCTAGATCTGTGGATCCTGTTTGGGGTCAGCTAACATTCACTGATGCTGTATTTTTGGTCCAATCAGACCTGAAATGACCTATTGTTTTGGCTAACGGTCCTTCTTAGTGCAGCTCTTGGTTTCATGATCAGATCTTTCATGGTTTTTGTCTCATTTTGTGATTGTGAACCTTGTGCTCCTACATGATTAGTAAACGAACTGAAACTGAGGCCAACCTAGTTTTACAAATACGGAGGACCTGGAGAATAAAGCTACGACGGAGTATTAGGACCACAGAAGAAAAGAAAAACACTGGGCACTACCAGAAGAAAGTCAGAAAATATGGAGATAAAACCTGGAATTTAATGAGAATAAAGTCAAATACAAAAAGAATCACAATGTTCTGACATGTTCCCTTTTCTCTGCTGTGTTTACTGCTGTACTCCGTCCTGTTGAGCAGGTCAGTTTAAGACAGTATGACTGAGAGGGGCGTGGCCTGGGCTTAGAGGGGCGTGGCCTGGGGGGGAAGTGACGGATGTGTGGACCCTCTACTGTAGGTTATTTTGTCATGGATCCAGCTGATGTCATCTGTGTGTGCATGTGCTGATGTCAGCATGAGCTGACTCTATAAATGTGCCAAGTTTGAAGTAAACTGAAATAAAATCTATGTTTTTATAGACATTTTAAATTTCACCCATTATATGTAAATGGGAGGAAAAAAAAGATAAAAAAAAAAAAAAAAAAAAAATCTTAAAAAATTTGAACTTTGACCTACTTTTCCCCGTAGCAACCACATGTAACAGCAGGAATCTCCATAGCAACCACATATAACGGCAGGAAACATGTGCAAGTGGCTGGAAATTGGGCCAAAGTCACAGAAGAAGAAAAAACAAACAACGGTGCCAGTATTTCAGACTCCAGCTGTGAAGTTAAACTGACAGATGCACCAGCATTGTTTACATCAGAAACGTGGACTCACTCTGGCTGTTACAGAGTGGATGGGCCAAAGCTGGACCAGGACTTTTCGGACAGGACGTATGAACTGTCTGACCAAAACATGAGACACGGGCAGCACGAGACATGAGATGTCATGTTTTCTGAGTTTGTTTAAAATGACACTGATCTCATGAAACGCCATTGTATGCCACGCCAGGTCTTATAATAGTAACCCTCCGGTATCCAGGTGTGCCTTTTACGCACACTTTGCACTTCATGTTATAAACCTTCATATTATTTTTCATAATTTAAATAAGGTTAGAATTCAAAAGTTGTTCATTTGTGCATGATCTTTAAAATTCTGTCCACCAACTCAAATGTGCACATTGTAAACAAAAGAAAATGACCAGACGAGCATCTGTCTGCCAAGTGTGCAGAAAACGCACTATTTCTAACATTTGATCTGTATGATTAGGACTGAGCTGGATTTACAAAAATAAAATCAAATTAGAGCAGAAAAATAAATCAATATTTAATATTTAATAGTTTGATTTATAGGTGTGCATTTTACGCACACTTGGTGACAGATGCTAGTATTTTTGAACATTTGACCTAGCGCCAAAAATAATAATAATGCAAATTAACCAGTGTTGGAGTTAATCACTGACATATGCCAGGAGGAAAACATCTAATATGTGATCCACTTTTTATGGAGTATATGAAAAAAAAAAATTGTGTTTTTTGCATCCAAAAAAAAAAGGTTTGTTTCCATTACAAACACGGCATTTAAAGGGTTAAAAAATGTGACAGTTATTGAGTATTTGGTATTTTTATTTACGGCTCAAGTTGATGAAATAGAAAAAAGTGTAAAAGAATTAAAACAAACTGTAGGAAAATGTTTTGACATTATTCCACAAGTGTGTGAAAAAGGCACACCTGGTGTTTAGTAAGGGCCTGGTGAACGGGATACCAGAGGGATACTAATAATAATAATAATAATAATAATAATAATAATAATACAAATAGTACTTTTTTGGAAACTCCAAGACGCTTCACAAACAAACAAAACAAAAAGAACAGAGGAAAAAAAAGATGGTGGCTCAAGAAAATGCAAGTTTAACAGTTTTTTTTCGACATGCTTTGTTTTTGTCTCTGTTGAAATAAAATACTTTCATTTGGGAACTCACCGCTTACAACACGAGCTCCGTCTCCCCTGGCGACCGCTGTTGTCATGACAACCACCCAAACCTGCAGCATCACCTGGTGAAAAGTCATAATGCTGGAAAAAAACGTGAGAATAAACCCTGGAACAAAGTGAAAGTGAAGCGGTTAAAGCAGTGTCTGCGTCTCAGGTTTTCTGCTCCATCTCTTCCATGTTCGTCTTCATCTGTTCGAGCGTTTGTGAAGCCGGAGGAAATGGGGCGGGGAGGGGCTGCAGACTCCTCCCCCTCCCCTCTACACAAAGCCTCCTATTTCATTAACGCACACAGTTCAGAGCTGACTTTAATTCACTTAAACGAGGACGCGGATCAATACGTGGAGCGGCAGGGGTTGTGCTGCAGTTATGACACATCTGTGCTCCTGTTTATTGATCCTCCATCATTACAGACGCTCACATCCACTGCATTTATTCACAGCTCCATCAGATCACAGCCCACAGAAAAACTGAACCAAAAACACACCGACAAACCGTAAAGTCTGTGAATTTAAACATCTAATAAATAAATAAATACAATTTTTAAATAAATAAATTATTAAAAACAATAACAATAAATAAATAAATAAAAATAAAACAAAAATAAAAGATCAATTTAAACAAATAAATGAAAATAAATTTAAAAAAAATAATAAAATAAATAAAATAAAATAAAAATACAAAAAACTACAACAAAAAACAAAAAACACACACACAAAAAGCAGTGTTTTTCAGCCTTGGGGTCGAGACCCCACATGGGGTCGCCTGGAATTTCTAGTAATTGATAAAAAATTTAAACTTACTAATAAAGATGTACATTATATAGCCTAAATGTTGCCTAAAATTAATGTTTATTTGCAACATCGTACAGCAAACTATTATATGATCAAAAACAAATTAATTTTAGCAAAAAAAGAAAATGTCTTCATTTTGAATGTCTGGGGTCGCCTGAAATTTCAAATAATATTATAATATATAATATATAATTATAAAAAAAATTTAAAATTAAAATTTACTAATAAAAAATTACATTATATAGCCTAAATAGCCTGTCAGTCTGCCCCAGGACAGCTGTGGATACAGATGTAGTTTACCACCACCAGAGGGAGGATGTGAGAGCGAATGAAGAAAGGATCAATAATGTAAAGCGCTTTGGGTGTCTAGAAAGGCACTATATAAATCCATTATTATTATTATTATTATTATTATTATTATTATTATTATTATTATTATTAAATGTTGCCTAAAATTAACATTTTTTTGGCAACATATTTTAGCAAACTATTACACAATCAAAAACAAATTAATTTTAGCCAAATAAAAATGTCTCAGTTTTGAATGTCTGGGGTCGCCTGAAATTTCTAATTTATTTAAAAAAATTTAAACTCACTAATAAAAATTATATTATATAGCCTAAATGTTGCCTAAAATTAATGTTTATTTGCAACATAGTACAGCAAACTATTATAAGATCAAAAACAAATTAATTTTAGCAAAAGAAGAAAATGTCTCAGTTTTGAATGTCTGGGGTCGCCTGAAATTTCAAATAATTTATTTTAAAAAATTAAAACTTACTAATTAAAATTCATATTATATAGTCTGTTCTGATCAAATAAAATGTGTTCAGTATTTGTGCATATTTCTGGTGTAATTCAATTCTTCCAGGAAATAATCCTTTAAAAAAAGAAACAAAAATGTGTCGTTTTAACAGTATGAGGATAAATGGTGGTCCATGGTGTGGTGGTCCTGGTGTTGTGGTTTGCGTGGTACCTCCAGGTTCTTGCAGATCCACAGCCCTGGTCGTCATTGTGGTGTTTCAGTGTCAGTTCTGCGTCAGGTGTGGGCTTCTGTCTGAATGTGTTGCTTTAGCAGCTTTAAGGGCGTTTCCATGGTAACTCTGTTTGTGTATATTCACATCAGCTGATTGCGGTTTCGTGGACGTGGACACGCGGCCGCTGATGTGAAAACGGTCGATGTTCAACGATGTGACAAACGCACGATATTCTTCATCTGATGGAAAATGGAAATCGATGGAGGCCTGAGCTGCATTTGACCGCTCCACTCGTCCGCATCGAACGGACCCACGCACGCAAACGACGGTCCCTGAACGCAGCACGGAAGCATCTGATCCATTACCCAGCATCCATCTGGGGCCAGATCGATGGAGTGGACCTCAGGTTGAGCCGCACTCACACCTCGGTGTCATGTCTGGCACATGTGTGTTCACACGGTCACATTTATACCAGGCCTGTAACGGCCACGAACCCAACCGAACCCAACCAAACCAAACCGAACCAAACCGAACCAAACCGAACCCAACCCAACCAAACCAAACTGAACCAAACCGAACCCAACCAAACCAAACCGAACCCAACCGAACCAAACCGAACCGAACCAAACCAAACCGAACCCAACCGAACCCAACCGAACCAAACCGAACCGAACCAAACCGAACCAAACCGAACCCAACCGAACCAAACTGAACCCAACCAAACCAAACCGAACCGAACCAAACCGAACCAAACCCAACCGAACCCAACCAAACCCAACCGAACCGAACCAAACCGAACCAAACCGAACCGAACCAAACTGAACCGAACCAAACCAAACCGAACCAAACCAAACCGAACCAAACCGAACCGAACCAAACCGAACCGAACCGAACCAAACTGAACCGAACCAAACCGAACCAAACCAAACCAAACCGAACCGAACTGAACCGAACCAAACCGAACCAAACCAAACCGAACCGAACCGAACCAAACCGAACCAAACCAAACCGAACCGAACCGAACCAAACCGAACCGAACCGAACCAAACCGAACCAAACCAAACCGAACCAAACCGAACCGAACCAAACTGAACCGAACCGAACTGAACCGAACCAAACCAAACCGAACTGAACCAAACCGAACCGAACCAAACCGAACCGAACCAAACTGAACCGAACCGAACCAAACTGAACCGAACCGAACCGAACCAAACCGAACCAAACCGAACCGAACCAAACTGAACCGAACCGAACCGAACTGAACCAAACCGAACCAAACCGAACCGAACCAAACCGAACCAAACCAAACCAAACCGAACCGAACTGAACCAAACCGAACAGTTTCAGTTCCTGCCTGTTGGTTCGGTCCACAGCTGAACTGAAACGGCACAGAATGAGGAGAAGAAGAAAACGGAACTAAAGACGTCTGTTAATGCTGAACTTTAAATCCACACGGACATGTTGAAGGAGCGCACACTGACCTGAAATATGAAACAGCAGCTGATGTAAGGTTAAAAAACAAACAAACATGATGTGAACCTGAAGGAGCAGACAGAAGAGCGTCTGCCACCAGAACAGTCCTGTTTGGACCAGTTCAGGTTCAGGTCAAAGACAAGCGCTGATGTTGGGATTATCTAAAGTAGGTCCCAAATAATGAAGTGAGACTCTGGGTTTAAAAACACATTCCTTTTTACTGCGTGCGACAACTTGAAACTCACACAACTTTTCACAACTCGTAGCATGTCTGCATCTGCTTCTGTGAAACTCCTTATGCTTTCTGGGTAACGCTAAGCCTCATGGGAAATGTAGTTATCTTAATCTTAGTATTTACTACTGCTTATTTTAACCCTCTGGTATCCAGGTGTGCCTTTTACGCACACTTTGCACTTCGTGTTAAAAAACTTCATATTATTTTTCACAATTTAAATAAGGTTAGAATTCAAAAGTTGTTCATTTTTACATGATCTTTAAACTTCTGTCCACCGACTCAAATGTGCACATTGTAAACAAAAGAAAATGACCAGACTAGCATCTGTCTGCCAAGTGTGCAGAAAACGCACTGTTTCTAACATTTGATCTGTATGATTAGGACTGAGCTGGATTTACAAAAATAAAATCAAATTACAGCAGAAAAATAAATCCATATATAATATTTAATAGTTTGATTTATAGGTGTGCATTTTACGCACACTTGGTGACAGATGCTAGTATTTTTTAACATTTGACCCAGCGCCAAAAATAATAATAATGCAAATGAACCAGGGTTGGAGTTAATCATTGACATATGCCAGGATGAAAAAACCTAATAATATGTGATCCACTTTTTATGGAGTATATGAAAAAACAATTTTTTTGTATTTCTTGCATCCAAAAAAATGGTTTGTTTCCATTACAAACACGGCATTTAAAGGGTTAAAAATGTGACAGTTATTGAGTATTTGGTATTTTTATTTACAGCTCAAGTTGATGAAATAGAAAAAAGTGTAAAAGAATTAAAAACAAACTGTATGAAAATTTTTTTGACATTATTCCACACGAGTGTGAAAAAGGCACACCTGGTGTTTAGTAAGGGCCTGGTGGACGGGTTAACACAACTTTTAACATAAATCACAAATGAAATATACTGTATCTTTTTACTCAGAAATAAATGAAATGCAATTGCACATGTGTGACAAAATGATAATAAATGTAAACACAGATGACTGATAGTTTCTATTAGTAAATGAAGTCCCAGCAGTAGCATGTGTTCAGGTCAGAGCCACGCTGTGGGACTGTCAGCTGGTCCTGGGACATTCTGAACACAGCCAGTCCAAAAAGTTTAGTTTTTTTTAGGTTACGTCAGTTTTTGTCTTGAGTGTTTGAAGCTGAAAACCTCTAAAGGATGTTGAATGACCTCTGAACCCACAGCTTCGCTCCACGTTCTGCTGAAACTTTGGATTCTATGAAACACTGAAGGACAATCCAAGCAGAGTTAAAGGGATCTTCTGATGTTCTGCTGAGGTCATGAGTTCATGGAGCTTTTGTTTCGTTGAAGCTGTTGTAACTTTGAACAGAGTCAATGTGTTTTCAGTTTCAGTTGAATGTGTTTTCAGTTTCAGTTGAATGTGTTTTCAGTTTCAGTTGAATGTGTTTACAGTTTCAGCTGAATGTGTTTTCAGTTTCAGTTGAATGTGTTTTCAGTTTCAGTTGAATGTGTTTTCAGTTTCAGCTGAATGTGTTTTCAGTTTCAGCTGAATGTGTTTACAGTTTCAGTTGAATGTGTTTTCAGTTTCAGCTGAATGTGTTTACAGTTTCAGTTGAATGTGTTTACAGTTTCAGTTGAATGTTTTCAGTTTCAGCTGAATGTGTTTTCAGTTTCAGTTGAATGTGTTTTCAGTTTCAGTTGAATGTGTTTTCAGTTTCAGTTGAATGTGTTTTCAGTTTCAGTTGAATGTGTTTTCAGTTTCAGCTGAATGTGTTTTCAGTTTCAGCTGAATGTGTTTACAGTTTCAGTTGAATGTGTTTTCAGTTTCAGCTGAATGTGTTTTCAGTTTCAGTTGAATGTGTTTACAGTTTCAGTTGAATGTTTTCAGTTTCAGCTGAATGTCCATGCTCACGTCCAGCTGAAGCTCAGATGAAGTGGACGTTGCAGATGGTCAGAGGAAATGTGTTTGTGATCTGATTCAGATGTGCTGTTTCAGATCATCTTACCGACGCCGCTGACGTTCACTAACATCTGAAACTCGAGCCTTCATCAGTGTTGAAGATCAATGTGGACGTTTCAGAGCGCGGATGGAACTGTGGCAAAAAGAACAGAGCTCTGCAGTTCTGCTGAGGGTCTGGGACACGAGTGGACATGAGTGGACATGAGTGGACGTTAGTGGACATGAGTGAACATTAGTGGACATGAGTGGATGTAAGTGGACATGAGTGGACGTTAGTGGACATAAGTGGACATGAGTGAACATTAGTGGACATGAGTGGATGTAAGTGGACATGAGTGGACGTTAGTGGACATAAGTGGACATGAGTGAACATTAGTGGACATGAGTGGATGTAAGTGGACATGAGTGGACATTAGTGGACATGAGTGAACATTAGTGGACATGAGTGGATGTAAGTGGACATGAGTGGACATTAGTGGACATGAGTGAACATTAGTGGACATGAGTGGATGTAAGTGGACATGAGTGGACATAAGTGGATGTGAGTGGACGTTAGTGGATGTGAGTGGACATGAGTGGATGTGAGTGGACATTAGTGGACATAAGTGGATGTGAGTGGACATTAGTGGACATGAGTGGACACTAGTGGACATGAGTGGATGTGAGTGGACATAAGTGGACATGAGTGGACGTTAGTGGACACTAGTGGATGTGAGTGGACGTGAGTGGAAATAAGTGGACATGAGTGGATGTTAGTGGACACGAGTGGACATGAGTTAATGTGAGTGGACATGACTGGACACCAGTGGATATGAATGGACATAAGTGGACATTAGTGGACATGAGTGGACATAAGTGGACGTTAGTGGACATGAGTGGACACTAGTGGACTCAGGGTTAGTTGGACGTCATGTTCTCATTCAGATTCCGGGGCTTTAAAGTCAAACTGCAGAAGTTGAAGGTTCAGCTCGGAGTCAAACACACACTTCTTTTCCATTTGAAGGAACATCACATTTACATAATGAACCCTTCGCAGAACGGTCCGTTAGGCCCCGCCCCCTGCTCTCAGTATTGATCGTGGTATCGATCGGCTGCAGGCGGTTGATCGTCTCCATCCACAGACACACTCCACGTCCTGCTGATCACCACAGACGATCAGTTCCATCCGTTAAATACCAGCCGCACTAATCACCTCCTGCATTGTAATCTATTACTTTTTAATATTTCAGCCTCTTTTCGACAAACGCACGTCGTCGTTCCGTAAATCTGGAGGATGATGTCGTCTGTCAGTCACACACCGCTCTGTCAAACACAAACAGATCAATAAAGTTTCCTCTAAATTCTTCTCTAAATGTGGATTTATGAAGTCGATTTGGACCAATCAGACGGCAGCTGCTCGGACTACACGATGACGCATTAAAGCGTCTGAGGCTGAAATATGAGCGGATCCATCTGCGTAAACACACAAACCCACACACAAACCCACACACAACACTGTTCTACTGCAGAACCTTCAGTAGAACCTGAGACAGAACCATCGTTCTGTTCTTTTATTCACATTTTCTTTTAAACTGGATTAAACTGATGTCGTTGAATCTCATTATGACGATACAGATGTATTTTCTCATGTTCTAACATTGTATGACATCATCTGGTGATGTCATCGACTCAATAAAACTGTTCTGAGGTCAGTTCTCACAGAAGCCACCGTTACCTTCGACACTAGCAGGAAATGCATTATGGGATATTTACCAGCCAAGTCTGCATGAGTCACCCAAACTACAAAAGTGTTTTCGTCTGAAATAGGCTTTAAGACTAAATTCAGTGATGAATAAATTTTTTTTTCCAATATGTACCATGTGAATCTGTAGTATTTGGTATTAGTACTTCATATACTATTAGCACAAATACTATGAACTACTTTTACTGTGTACTTTTAGAGTAATCCTACTCCAGAATCCATTCCACACTGCACTTCTGTTTGTTGTATTCAGTGGTTGGAACAGATAAAATGTAAAAAAAAAAAAAAAAAAGATTAAAACTTTTAAAAGTTTATAAGCTCAGTAACTTTTTGCAGCTCCACACGATTTTTTTGGTGGAAGAGGAGGCAAAGTGGTTCTGACTGATAATAAAGGTTGCAGAGCCCTGGTTTAAGGAGAACATCTGGGTATTCCACCTGATGTGGGTTTGTGCGAACTCTAAAATGGAACAGTGTTTGGGCCTACATTGGGTTTATATTCCTTTAAATCCCCTTCACACTCTGATTACAACCAATGAATTAAATGCTCTAACACAAAAATAAACTTTTATTCACCTGTGGAACAGACAGGACTGAAAACACACCATCCAATCATTTTAACCGACCCATGGAAATGATTGAGTGGTGACATGTCTATCAAACTCAAATGCCTTTTGTCCCTCCCCCTCTGTGAGTACAGTCAATACAATGGAGGCGTGGCTTCAGGGGGGAAGTCTGAAGGAAGGGGGTTGGACTTTTGAATTGTGTATTTTCAAAATGTGACTTAAACCGTTTTTCCAAGATCTCCTACCCCACCTTTAAGAGTCAGTCCCTTACTTTTAATGCCCACTGACTTCAGCCACGCCCACTGACTTCAACCACTCCCACTGACATCCTCTTCAAAAGTGTCACATACGGTGGCCGACAGTGCCATGTGCCATCATCCCTGTCATATACTGTTTCAGTTTTGCTGTGTGCCATTTCACTTGTGTAATTCATATATTATATATATATATATAAATCAATCTTCTCTTGTCCCTCCTGGGCGCTGTCTCCTTCAGACTGGGTCCTCTACCACAGGTCTGGGTCTGTTGGTTCTGTTCTGGTTCTTCTCTGTTCCTAGACCTGTTCTCTGTCGGACTCAGATCTCTGCTGTTGTTCCTGGTCTCTGCTGGTTCCATCCTCTCAGCTCGGGGGTCACTGCCCCCAGTGCCCCCCCCCATCATTACAGGGACCACTGTTGCCTTCACACTTGGTATTTCTCCATCTTCTCCTGCTCCTTCTTTCTGATGTTCTATCACTTGGGGTTGCTCCATCTATCACTACCGCTGTCTTTTGATGTTTATAGTGGCTGGAGAGCTCAGTGGCACCATTGACTTTGGGGCGGAAGGTTGCTGGTTTGAATCCCGGCAGGACCGAAGCATGGATCCAGGTGGGCCCTTGGGCAAGGCCCTTTACGCTATACCCCTGTACCTCCGAACCTACAACAAATGACAGAGTCATAGCGGCTCGGACGTCACCTGGACAACAAGGTCCACACCAGGAGTCAGGGAACCAGGACATCCTGATGTCAAAGACGACTGGAACAAGACATTGATGGAGCAGAGCAGAGAACATGGTACTGATGGAGCAGTACGACAGGAGTAACCCCAGGGACAGAGGGTCCATGCAGAGGAGGGGGGAGAAACGGGTGCTTCAAACCCCACATCCTCACTGACGGAGAAACAGCTGTTAGCTCAGTGTTCAGATGTCTGCAGGAAGAAGCTGTGATCACAGCCAGAGACTGATGAGGGTCAGCCGTGGACCTCATCCACCGTACAAAGACCCTACGGCAAGGGGGAGGAGCCAGGACCACAGGTCAGCTGGGGGGTGCGTTCACCATCACCCCCAAATATCAAGATTGGATATATATATATATATACACACTGAACAAAAATATAAATGCACGACTTTTGTTTTTGCTCCCATTTTTCATGAGCTGAACTCAAAGATCTAAAACTTTTTCTATGTACACAAAAGGCCTATTCCTCTCAAATATTGTTCATAAATTTGTCTAAATCTGTGTTAGTGAGCACTTCTCCTTTGTCCTTTACTGAGATAATCCATCCACCTCACAGGTGTGGCAGATCCAGATGCTGATTAGACAGCAGGATTATTGCACAGGTGTGACTTAGGCTGGCCACAATAAAAGGCCACTCTAAAATGTGCACTTTTACTGTATTGGGTGGTCCAGGGGGGTCAGAAAACCAGTCAGTATTTGGTGTGACCACCATTTTCCTGGCACAGTCTTCTTCATGAATTCTCTGAAACAGCTTTGGAGATGGCTTATGGTAGAGAAATGAACATTCAATTCACAGGCAAAAGCTCTGGTGGAGATTCCTGAAGTCACATGACCAGTGCATATTCCCTCCAAACTTGTGACATCTGTGGTATTGTGCTGTGTGATAAAACTGCACATTTTGGAGTGGCCTTTTATTGTGGCCAGCCTAAGGCACACCTGTGCAAAAGTCCTGCTGTCTAATCAGCATCTTGATCTGCCACACCTGTGAGGTGGATGGATTATCTCAGCAAAGAACAAGTGTTCACTAACACAAATTTAGACAGATTTGTGAACAATATTTGAGAGAAATAAACCTTGTGTGTACACAGAAAAAGTTTTAGATCTTTCAGTTCAGCTCATGAAAAATGGGAGCAAAAACAAAAGTGGTGCGTTTATATTTTTGTTCAGTGTATATATACATATATACACTGCCTGTGGTCAGACTTAGCAGTAGGTGGGTCCCTGCGTGTGTGGTCCAATGCTGAGGTCAATAAGGTTAATTGTTGTGTGTGTGTGTGTGTGTGTGTGTAACAGTGTAATTGATGGCTTCCATGTTTCAGCCTCTGATAATTGGCTTCAGTTCTGGTCAATACTCTCAGACCATCACACTCACACTATTGATTTGAGTTGAAGACAAACCCCTCCTTCAATCTGATGGTCATGTGACCAGCCTTTTAAAGAGTGGAAGACTCCAGACTGAACTGTGGATGAAAGCCCTACAGGACACTGACCCCTGCTGTTCACCTGACAGAAGTACACCCACAGAGTCACCAGAACTGATCTGAGAATAGACGCTGTGAAGGACGGAGGCTCCACCAATCAGAGCACAGGTCATGTGATCTAATTTATTTGTTTATTTGCACTAAGAATCAGTCAACAGTCTGAATGGTTGTACCATCCTTTACAGTTGGGCACAAAATACAACAGTTTAAATTCTAGAGCTGGGCTGTCAAACTCCTTCTGGTTCAGTTCCATATTCAGCCCAGTTTGATCTGCAGCGGGCCAGACCAGTAAAATAATGACTGAAGAACCTATAAATAATGACAAATCCAAGTTTTTCTTTTTGTTTTAGTAAAAAAAAAACCAATTAAATTATGAAAATATTTACTTTTTACAAAAAAGATGTGAATAACCTGAAAAAACAGACATTTCATTTGAAAAAACTGTGCAATTTTAAAAATATTCTGCCTGGACTTATTATTTCTACATGTACATTTACACAAAATGTTCCATTAACATTTGGTAACAGGCAGAATATTGTTCAAATTTTGGAGTTTGGAACTAAAATTTGAACAATTTCTACAACATTCCATCTGTTATTATTAACACAACTCCAGATCCCATTGGATCCATAAATGCACCAAACATTTAGGAACAGGCAGAATATTGTTACAGTTGAACATTTCAGGATGTTCATCTTTGTTTTTATTTATGTATTTATTTGCATTTTAATGTGAAAGAATACTTTTGTTAATGTAAATATTTTCAGTGTAATGCTATTTTTTTCACTTAAATTTTTTCCACATAATTTTTTTAAATTAGCCCCATTTGATCTCACGCAGGCCTGAACCAGTAAAATAATGACTTGAAGCCAACGCTGTCACTCATCTCCCTCTTTCTGCCACTCAGTGGGCAGAACTGCGGTGACTTCCACTAGCGGTGACGTCACGTGCGGACCCTCTATATCCCAAGTGTGTAAACATTTTTTTTTTGTTTCCTTCCTTTGTGTAGTTTAAGTAGATTTATACGTACTTTTCTTCGTTGGTACTTTGTTCACATTGATCGACTCCGATGGAAACGCCAAAAACATCTGGACAGATTGAGTCTGAGCCTGAAAGACTGAACCCAGAGCACACGACCCTGAAAAGGCCACACCTTCATGTCATTATCGTTAAAGATTTATTGATGATAAAACAACACAAACACAAGCTTTAAAAACCGTAATACTGTCACTGAGGGGGTCAAAGGTCACCACATGTGTCCTGTAGAAGTGATGATGATGATGTTCAGTCTGATTGTAAACATTAACAGAATCACATTTAACCTCAGGTTCACGCCCTCCAGGGCAGGAAACCGTCCTGAGCTGATTGTCTCTGTGATGTCATCACATCGCCGCGGCGTCATCAGCCCTCCAGCTGCCACTGCTGCGTCTCCGAGGCGTCACAGATCGCCATGGCAACGTAGCCTTTGGGCCCGATGGGCTGAGCGACGGCGAGACACTGACCGACAGAGACCTGGTAGAGACGATTGGACCTCTGCAGATGGAGACAGCCAATCAGAGAGCAGGAAGAAGACATGACAGCCAATCAGAGAGCAGACATTTAAGACGACTTTAAAGCTCACAGCCAATCAGAGAGCAGGAAGAAGACATGACAGCCAATCAGAGAACAGACATTTAAGACGACTTTAAAGCTCACAGCCAGTTTGAAGCTGAGAGCCAATCAGAAAGCAGGACAGATATGACATCATCTCACCCCCAGACTCCACTGCTGCGACCCCCCTGAGCCGTGGCACTTCATCAGCCTGGGGGGGTCGAACGTCCTGATCTCGGACACATCCAGACACAGCAGACCGGCCAAGACCAGCTGACCCTCCTCGTCGTAGGCCCAGTCCTGCACACACAGGTCACATGACCCCATCAGTCCTCTGACACCAACGGGACGTCACCAAACGTAAGGTGATGTTACCGTGACAACGCAAACAAATGACCAACAAAGAAGACATAAGACTGACTTGAACTCATTAGGGATACAAAGAACCACAGAGTCATTATTGATTGATACGAGGGCTGTTCAATAAGTTCATGGCCTCACCCAGAACAGAACAACACAGACTGATAATTTATATTTTATTTTTCAACATAATCTCCATTTACAGCAATGCACTTGGTCCATCGATGTTCAAGCATCACTATCCCATCACCATTGACACGGACCAATGCATTTGATTTTTACTCAGTATTTCTGGGTGAGGCCATGACCTTATTGAACAGCACTCGTATCATTATTGATCGATTCACTGTAAATCCAACAGGAAATATTTGTGGGTTTTGACTTCATTATTATCAAATAATCAATAAAACTATTATTGTGTAAAAAAAAAAAAAGAAAACATCTTAAAGTACAAATAAACTCTTGAACTATGGTTGGGCAGCATAGTGGCGCCTCACAGCAGGAAAGTCCTGGGTTCCCATATTTTAAATCATATGGAGGCCTGGATCTTCCAGATCTGAAAAAATATCAGGTGAGTTCACTTTTATTATATACCCGAGAGTGGATATGTGAACACTAATCTGCAGTGAGGCTGGACATAGAAGCCTCATTATGTGAACTAGCAGCATTGTACCCATGGTCCTATTGTATGACAGCACGAGAGGCTAAAATGTCCCAGCATACCTCACAACATCTGAATACGGACATAAAACTGTGCCTAGTAGATAGTCAGGGAATGTTCCCATTCATTTGGTGAGTTTGGCGGAGATCGGGCCTGTGAAAGCTGAGGAAAACCGGTACAAACGCCCTCCTGTGCTGCAACATCAGGACATTGATCGGACGGACACAGAACATGCATTATATAATAGGATGCCCTCTTAAAAGCTTGCTCTTTTTGAAAAATATGAAAATGGTAAATAAATTTTGTAATAACCCAATAATTGTTAATACAGTCAGAGCTTGGTGAATGGCCCATCACATTGAAGGGAGAACTGGGAAAACCTCCCCCTACACCCCTATAGTCAATAATCTGGACTTTCTTCCAGGTGTGCTAGATTCAGGTTTTAAGGACTGGGTAATTAAAGGTATTTCCACTTCCGGTTGTCTTTTTAAGGAAGGAATTCTCATGTCATTTGACCAAGTTGTCGAAGTCTTTGGAATAGGGAAAAACAATCTTTTTCGCTTTTTTTCAGATAAGAGACTTTGTTAAAAAAGAAACATCGTTAATGAAGGACAATGAGGTTTCAGACATTGAGTTTATCTGCGACTCTCTGAGCAGACAACACGGAAGTAACACGCCGCATCGCTATGATGTCCAGGTACTGTAAAGTGGGGAGTATCCTGTAATGGAAACGGTTTTCAGGAATAGGACCTGGTACCTGAGTTGAGCCGGTTCCATGTAGTGGAAACGCAGCATTAGTATGTGCTATAAAACTCTGAAAGGTCACTGTAAGCTTGATTCTCCTATTTTGGCCCACTCATGGGGAAGAGAAATGGATATTGATATCACACAAGACATGTGGAGGGAAATTTGGAATGCGGCCAAAAAAAATTACTATCTGCGATCGTTCTTGGGCTTCACAACTTAAACCGTTACATAGAGCCCACCTGGCACCAAACCGTTTATCTAAATGTAAACCGGGCTCTTCTCCAATGTTCTAAATGTAGAATATATGAGGGCAGCCTCACACATTGTCTCTGGTCATGCCCCAACACTCAGGGATAGTGGGAGTCTGTCCTACTGGAAATTAGAAAAATTCTCAAAACCCATTGATTTTGATCCTCTCTCTCTTCTCCTTGGCTTTACCAAATAGGTGTATCAGTACAAAACATAATAGGAAACGATATAATATTTTAACATTCTGTGCCCGAAAGAACATACTGCTACACTGGACTTCTAATAAACCCCTCTACTAAAAACTGAAAATTTAATAAATATATTCTTTAAAAAAAAAAAAAAAGAAGGTCCTGGGTTCGATTCCACCCAGGGGCCTTTGTGTTTGGAGTTTGCGTGTTCTCCCCGTGTTTGCATGGGTTCTCTTCGGTACTCCAGCTCCCTCCCACCATCTAAAGGCATGCACTAATTGGTTAACCTAAATTGCCCATACATGTGAACGTGACAGTGATTGGTTGTTTGATCTCTATATGTTCAGCCTGTAATGAGCTGGCAACTTGTCCAGGGTGAACCCCACCTTCGCCCAGAGGTTGCTGGGATAGGCTCCGCCCCCGTGACCCTCTAGAGCAGTGGTTCCAAACCTTTTCTGGCTCGTGACCCCATTTTAACATCATAAATTTCTGGTGACCCCATACATTCAAAACAGAAATTTTTTTGGGTAAAATTAATTTGTTTTTGATCATGTAATAGTTTGCTATACTATGTTGCAAATAAACGTTAATTTTAAACCACGTTTAGGCTATATAATGTATATTATGCACCTTTTTGGTGTCTGCTTCTCAGTTTCTCTGAGATGTCTTAGTGCACAGGTATCAAACATGAGGCCCGGGGGCCAAAACCGGCCCGCCAAAGCAAGGTTATAATAGTTTTGGATTTTCATTCTAGTTTAGTTTTATTTAGTTTTGACTTTTTTTCTCTAATTCAGTTCGTTTTAATTAGTTTTTAGAGCAGGTTTGCTAGTTTTTATTAGTTTTCATTTTTTTCTAAATGCTTAGTTTTAGTTTAGTTTTATCGTCTCTTTTCTCTTCTTCTCTGTCGTCGTATTCAAATAAATCCCAGACAGGACTCTGCTGCTTTCTCCCAACTTTAGTCTCCATGCTTCCAGGTAGAGTGGGGACCAGAAGACGACTGGAAACCACAAGTGAACACAAGTGATGGACCCTTAAATATCATATGGTACCAGCAGCTAAAATTGCTAGAGTGAAATAAATTGATTTCATATCAATCCGACATTGACAAAAACAAAAACGAAGGGAATTTTATCCATAATTTTTAAAGTTTTAGTTCGTTTTGTGAACACACAATACAGTTTCAATTAGTTTTTTGTTTTTTTTTTAATTATAGTTTTTATTTATTTCAGCTAACAAAAATGTTTTTTCAATTCTAGTTTTTGCCATTTCGTTAGTTTTCATCAATGATATTAACCTTGTGCCAAAGTTTCCAGTCTGGCCCGTGGGATGAATTTACAAAGTGCACGTTAGGGCATCAAACTCAAAAATAATATAATACCCTATAAATAATGACAACACCAATTTTTTCTCTCGGATTTAGTGCAAAAAGCATTAAATTATGAAAATGTTTACATTAACAAACGATCTTTTAAAATGTGAATAACTTGAACAAATATGAACAACCTGAAATGTCTAATGAAAATTCAGTGCAATTTTAACAATATTCTGCCTGTTCTTAAATGTTTTGTGCCTTTGTAGATTTGACCTATAACGCATATGTATAAATGATAAATTGAGGCATAATATTAATCAAATTTTACTCATATTTCTTAACAAATTCCATTTTTTTTCAGGTTATTCACATCCTTTTTGTTTGGATAGTTTGTAAATGTAAATACTGGCATAACTGGGGGTTGTGTGGGGGGATGGTAACAAACCTGTTGGATAAAGCCCAGGGTCAGTTACACAATGATGGCAATGACAGGACAGTGTTAAAAGGAATGAAAAGAACACAGGAAATATTAAACTCATAAAAACAGGAAAAAAAATAAAGACAAAATGATTCGAAGTCACTCATTTAAAACCCACTGTAGCAAAAAAAATAAAAAACCCAAAAAACAGAAATGGTGAAAAAAAGCTGGCGTCACCTGTTCAGGGTCTCTGGGGTCACATGGTCTGAGGACGACGGCCCCGCCCTTCTGACTGGCCCGACCCTGAGCCACCAGACAACGGCCTGTTGCTAGGTTACGAAGCTGAAACACAATCAGGACACAAACACTTCAGTTCCATCTCCATCTGATCTGTTGTAGAAACAGGAGAGTGAACTCTACAGGTGTGAAAAACCATGTCAAGTTTATACATTTAAAGACCATGAACAGAAATGTGAGTTTGGTTTGGGTCAGATTAAATTATGATCAAATATGTGCACCCTCATGTCAACCTAATCAGCTAACATGAGGGTAGCAGGCTAAGAGCGGCTAACATGTGAATAGGTGCCAACATTAGTTTGCTAACAGTAGCTAACAATCTAACAGCAGCACAGTGAGCTACCAGCAGCTAACAATAGCTACTGTGTGAACAGGAGCTAACCCTTGTTTTCTAAAAGCAGCTAATATTAGCTAACACATTTACAGCTGCTAACATAGACAGGCGTTCTAAAAGCAGCTAACATTTGCTAGTGCGCCAACCTGAGCCAACATTAGCTAATAATGAAATAGCAGCTAACAGCAGCACAGTGAGCTAACAGCAGCTAACAATAGCTATTGTGTGAACAGGAGCTAACCATTGTTTTCTAAAAGTAGCTAAGATTAGCTAACAGATTTACAGCTGCTAACATAGACAGGTGTTCTAAAAGCAGCTAACATCTGCTAATGTACCAACCTGAGCCAAAATTAGCTAATAATGAAATAGCAGCTAAAAGCAGCACAGTGAGCTAACAGCAGTTACCAGTAGCTAGTGAGCTAAGTGTAGTTTTCAGTTCATTTAGACTGCAGTGAAATCACTTTAAGTTCGAAACTTAAAAACTGCGTCTTTTGAGAAAACAGTTGTAGCCTCAGTTAGTTAATAATGAAAATATATCTGATCTTTTATTTTTTTAGTGCCAAGCTTTTCCAAAACAAACCCATGTTTTTATTTGCTCTGCATCTGTAGTAAAACCATCGCTAACATTAGCTTCACTGAACCCTGGTGAAGGAGGTCAGAGGTCAGTACCCGTCCTCTCTGCAGGACTTTGGGTCGTCTCAGTCCTTTGTTGATGAACAGTGGCTGCTGCTTGTTGCCATTGGCGACCGTCTGCATCTCGGGGTAAACGGTGTCCAGGTACCATTTAAAGGACTGACACTGAAGACGCTTCCTGAGAGACAAACGCTCACTGATGTCCCCAAAACCACGTCCACGAAGCTCCGGACGCAGAGACAGGTACTGCTCCTGAGGACACAGGTAGGACCAGAGTGGACATGTGAAGACCAGCACAACATGAGTCCAGACTGACCTGAGGATGGACGGACACAGGACAGATGTCCACCACAGGTCTAATCAGCAGCAAATGAATACTGAACAAACAAGAACTCAAACTATGAAAGAGCTGCAGCATCTGAAACCGACCACAATGAACATTTGACAGAGAAACAGAACCACAGAGAAACAGAACCACAGTGCTGCAGTTTCACAACCACAGTTTGTCTGATGTGGACTGGGATTGGCTCTGTCAACTCAACATATATTCTGTAGTAAGTTCGTAGGTGTAGTTTCTTAACACTCCATTTTGTGTCCAGTTCTTGAGCTGGAGTCATTGACGCGAGACTTCTTTGAAAAGCTGAACTATTTACTGAAGAAAAATGATTCACATTACAACAAAAACTAGAAAAGCACTCGGAGAGCGCAGACCTCCGCCAAGGCTCCAGGGTCTGTAAGGTCCAATGTGGTCTCCAGGGTCTGTAAGGTCCAATGTGGTCTCCAGGGTCTGTAAGGTCTAATGTGGTCTCCAGGGTCTGTAAGGTCTAATGTGGTCTCCAGGGTCTGTAAGGTCTAATGTGGTCTCCAGGGTCTGTAAGGTCCAATGTGGTCTCCAGGGTCTGTAAGGTCCAATGTGGTCTCCAGGGTCTGTAAGGTCCAATGTGGTCTCCAGGGTCTGTAAGGTCCAATGTGGTCTCCAGGGTCTGTAAGGTCTAATGTGGTCTCCAGGGTCTGTAAGGTCTAATGTGGTCTCCAGGGTCTGTAAGGTCTAATGTGGTCTCCAGGGTCTGTAAGGTCTAATGTGGTCTCCAGGGTCTGTAAGGTCTAATGTGGTCTCCAGGGTCTGTAAGGTCCAATGTGGTCTCCAGGGTCTGTAAGGTCCAATGTGGTCTCCAGGGTCTGTAAGGTCTAGTGTGTTCTAATGTACTTAAATACATGTTCCTCACCTTACATGTTTTTCTTATATTTTTTCTTGTATCTTTTAATTTATTTACCCCCCCCCCCCCCCACACACACACACACACACACTTATGGGTAAAGAACCAAATATAGTATATATATATATATATATATATATATATATATATATATATATATATATAAAGCTTCATTAACTTTGATTTTCTACATAACAATAAAAACATTTTAAATTTTCACAAAAGTGATAAAGTCTTGTTAGGTCCTCCAATAACACACTATGGTTGAAATTCTGAATTTCAGAGTATTTCTATGAGTGTCCTCTAAAGGGATAAGGTGGTTCATATGATTTAAGTTGATGAATTGGAAAAAAAAAAAACTTGTGTTTTTGAAGTCAAGCTGGTGCACCTAGTTTAAATTTAAGTCACACTGTCTTGAAAAATAGTCATAAATGTGACCAAACTGGTCGCAGTCTGGAGCCCTGCTTATTGACCTGTCTGTGGACATGTCAGTGTGTGACATATGGTCCTACCTTGTACTCGTCCATCCAGACGTGCGCCAGCCGCAGTGAATTGTGGGCCATGGTGTCCTGTCCTCCAGGTGACCCATATGGACGCCGCTTCCTGAAGATGTGACCAACTCTGGAGCAGGGAACGATGATCAGCTGACCGCCACACATCCAGATCTGGAGGAGACACGGTGCATTCACAGGCACTGGGTTAAACTGTGACACATTCACAGACACTGGGTTAAACTGTGACACATTCACTGACACTGGGTTAAACTGTGACACTTTTACTGACCTTGGGGTAATCTGTGACACATTCAATGACCCTGGGGTAATCTGTGACACATTCACTGACCCTGGGGTAATCTGTGACACATTCACTGATGCTGGGTTAAATTAACACTGCATTAAACCGTGACGCATTCACTAACACTGGGTTAAACTGTGACACATTCACTGACACTGGGTTAATCTGTGTTGCACTCACTGACACTGGGTTAAATTAACACTGGGTTAAACTGTGACGCATTCACTGACACCATGTTAAACTGTGTTACTGTGTCTGTCTCACCCTGAAGGAGATCTCCAGGTTTTCTCCGCCCCAGATGTCCATGCCAGCATCGTATTGGCCCAGTTCATTGAAGTACTTCCTGTTCATGGCGAACAGGCCCCCTGCCATGGTGGGAGATCTGAGGGGGAGCAGACCACCAGCAGATCCATAAAACCTACATTTCCACCACTTTTACAAAACCAATGATTTTATTTTATTTTTTGTAATTTTATGACATTCCCAGTTTTTCCTGGTCATGTGACACCTGGGTGTAACCCCACGTGTTCGATCAATCGGTGATCTGGTACCTGATTGGTCCGGCGGCTCCTTCGGGTCCGCTGAGCTCGGCGGGGGGAACTGGGTCCCACTTGAAGTGCAGACCCCAGTTGAACCCCCCACGGACAATTGGCGAGGGTGAGTAGGCCAACGTGTCCGCCGAGATAATGTCGATGACGGGACAGACGACGGTCCGACGGTCCTTCTGGATGGGCGCCAGAAGAGGCTGCAGCCACGCCTGGTTCACCTCACAGTGGCTGTCCAGAAAGACCAGCACCTCACCTGGACCAGGAACAACATAAGACCAGTATCTCAGCTGGACCAGGAACAACAACAACATCAGACCAGTACCTCACCTGGTCCAGGAACAACATCATCAGTGGGGCTGGGTAAAAAAAAAAAAATCGATTTGATCGATTTCTTTTTAATTTTGTGTAATCGATTAATGGTGGATGAGATCAATTTTTTCAGAGCAGGACTACGAGTAAATGACCCGGAAACCGCCGACGTGGAAGCACGGCCGGGTCCATCTCGCGAACCCCTCGTCTTGGTCGTGCTCGCGACAGTTCTGGTGTGGGAGGATTGTGGAGGAAGGGTGGGGAAAACCCCTCAGTGGGAGGAAGGGTGGGGAAAACCCCTCATTGGGAGGTCCTCCTGCCCTCAAACTGGAACCCACAGTGTGGAGGAACTGGCCGGCGGAGGCGGGTCGCAGAAGCCAGTTGTTCTAGAAATATTAACTTGGATCACCTGTAGCTGAGGGTGGAGTTACAGGAATAGTAAAGCGGAAATCACAAAGCTCCGCCCACCCTCCCCTTCCAGTGAGTTTCTTGTATCAAGGGCCCAACATGCTTCTGTTTCAGGGGTCAAACTGGTGTCAGTGCCCCAGGGTGACCGTAATGAGCCTTAAGGCTGGAAGCACCAGGTATAAAACAGAATAAAGATGAAGAAGAAGTCTGTTCTATAGAAACATGGACATGTTTGTGTCCTGTTCATTATTTCAGAGCAGATTCATCTGTTTACTGCTGAAATGTCAGATTTATTTCCATTTATTTCCTTTCTAATATCTATTGATTCTGTGTTGCATGGCTGCAGTAGTCAAATAATCAAGTTACAACTTGAAATTGTACTTTGGTATCACTAAATGAATCTGAATCAACCAATTAATACTGAACCGAATCGAATCGAAGTTAATCCATTCAGAACTTTATGAATCGAAATCAAATCAATTAAGGAAATTGGCCATGATACCCAGCCCTAGTAGGGAGTGATAATGATAGTGAATAAACAGCCTTACCGGTGGCGTGCGAGGCTCCTATCATGCGTCCTCTGATGAGTCCTTCCCTCTTGTCGTTCCTCACCAGTTTGACCTTCCCCTGCAGCTCGTCGTGGACGTAGCGTTCCAAGTCATCCTTCAGCTCATCTAAACACAAACAGCAGCACATCACAGCATCTGAAAACACAGGCGGCGGCAGTGGCAGGGCGGATGGGGCTCTGGTTTACGGCATTTACCGAGCTCGCTGTGGTCGTCCACCAGGATGATCTCGTGCAGCAGGTAGGTGGGCGTTCGGTCCAACACACTGTGGATGGTCCTCAACAGGGCGGAGAACGCCTCATTGAAAAAACAGATGACTACGCTGGCAGAAGGTAGAACCGCTGGATATGCCTTATCACGACACCTGGACAGATGAGGAGCAGTCAGGTGGAATCGGTTGAAGAACCAGGGGTGTATGAAAATGTCTGTTCTGCAATATATCGCGATATTTCATTTCACAAAACTGTATCGATATAAAAAAGTACTGCATTGATATTTTTAGGGATTTATTCAAAAGCAGATATTGTGAAAGTTCATTTTTGTTTTTCTTTTTTCTTTATATTTTATTTATTCTTATTTAACACTCTTTTATTAAATAATGTTAGCTCCTTTATTGGGATTGCACAAAAATAATGTTATGTTAGTTCTGAACTAATAGAATACGAACATTTGAACAGATCTTGAACTGTAATGTCTGTAAAATATGATTTCAGTTTGAACACAGGAACATTTTGTAATATAACATTAGATCCTGTTCTGATCAAATAAAAATGTGTTTAGTCTTTGTGCAGATTTCTGCTGTAATTAAATTCTTCAAGAAAATAATCAAAAAAGAAAAGGCAACACTGCTGCTGCTAAGGAGAGAAGCATCATGGGAGAAAACTGTCGCCCGAGTCAATGTATAACTTGGAATAAACTAGGCCACTAGGTGTGTTCGAAAACATCGGTTCTGTAATATATCACGATATTTCATTACACAATACTGTATTGACATGAAAAAGTAAAGTATGGATATTTTTAGGTATCTATTCAAATGCAGATACAGCGGAGGTTCATTTTTGTTTTTTGGTTTTCTTTATTGTCTATATCTTATTTATTATTATTTAACACTGTTTTATTAAATAATGGTTATTTGAAGCATCCTAAAAGCACTTTTTATTGTTTGAGAAACAGATGGTAATTCCTTTGGAAACTAGGAGAATTAGAAAAATGTTGTGATATAACATTAGATCCTGTTCTGATCAAATAAAAATGTGTTCAGTATTTGTGCAGATTTCTGCTGTAATTCAATTCTTCAAAGAAATAACCATTTAAAAAAAGAAACAAAACCAATAAAAAAAATTGCCTTTTTAACAGTATCACGATATACTGTGATATATCATATCGTGAACCTAGTATTGTGATTTTTATCATTTTGCCAGATTCTTACCAATACACACCCATACTCATACACTGGATCTGAATCATGTCCCCCTCATTAAACCCCACGTTGGGACATTTTATCGTCATAAAACAAGTATCAGAGTCACATTAACAGAGTCATGTCATAAAACTGAAAACTCACGTTGTCATGTTTGCGACCCTCAAGAGTTTAAAAGTGCAAAAATTCAGATAAACCTGTGAAAATCATCTTTGAATTTAAAGAGTCGAATTGAGATTAAAACAAATGGACCAACGTAGATGTGTTTTATAGACGACATCTGTCTACGACATGCAACAGTTAGGTTCATGTGAGGTTAACCTGTTCCTTCCACCTAATTAGTGTTCATTTCCTCCAATTTACCAAGTTCCAAAGCTTAGAACTGAAGAACCACAGTGACTAAATTAAGCAAAGATGCCTCATTTAAAGGTAATAATCTCTGGTTTCAGAATATTTCCTTTTTTAGTTTGTGGATAAAATACGACCTGAACTACATCCACTAGTTCCATTATCTGTGATGACTACCCAGGGGATTCTTTTGTTATGTTTGTTGTTCAGGAAAACTGTAAAATATACTTAGAGACTCAACTGTGGAGAATCTAAGCTTTATAATGAGGTATAACATGTCTATATTGACCAAAGTTTTACTGTAGAAACTTTAATGTCAATGCTTAAGCACTAAACAGGAATATTAACAGTGACACCACAAAACATCACTGCATCAGATTCAGTCACTGGTAAATACATCGATAGGACGAGCTCAAACACAACAACACGACAGAACAACTAAAGCCAACATACTTAGACCTGGTCCTCCTCAAATCAGTTCAGCCTTTATATTTGAACCCATTCCTTCAATCCCAACTTAAATCACTTAAATCAGGGCTGTCAAACTCATTTTAGTTGAGGGGCCACATACAGCCTAATATGATATATAGTGGGCCAAACCAGTAAAATAATAGGATAAAAACTTAGAAATAATATCAAGCCATAGTTTTCTCTGTTTTTGAGTGAAAAAATCAACATTTCGTAATAAAAAAGGTTTACATCTACGAACTGTACTCTAACATAACATAAAAATACATGAACCTGAAAATTCTGAAGAAAAATAAGTGACATTTTAACAATACTGCACCATAGTCTATCATTTATACCTGTACATTATAACTTACAGATCACAGTGGATCTACAAATACACAAAACATTTGATAACAGGCAGAATATTGGTAAAATTCCACATACTTCTCTTAAGACATTTCAGGCTGTTCTTATTTGTTCAGGTTATTCACATTTTTTGTAAAAGGCTAGTCTGTAAATGTAAACATTTTTGTGTAAATTTACTTTATTTACACTAAAATAAAGAGAAAAAAATATCTTTTTTCATTATTTATAGGTTATTACGATAGTATTTTTCTGGTCTGACCTAACTGAGATTGAATTGGCCCAATATGATTTTAACATCCATGACTGTTAATATCTTCAGTACAATTTTTGCATTTCACAAACTTATCCCATAGGCCAAATTGGATCCTTTGGTGGGCCGGATTTGGCCCCCAGGGCCGCATGTTTGACACCTGTGACTTAAATAATCTCAATCACTACATTAAAATGAATTTTGTAAAATAAAAAAGTCAAATTGATTTCTGATTAACTCGCAATCTGTGCACAAAAAAGAAAATAATGAACCAAGATGTTTTAGTTTTCTTCAGGTTCAGTCAACATGTCATTTTAGTTAAAGGTTAAAGAATCAGTGCTGACGTTAACTTCAATGACCTTAAGTCAGCACATTCCTCCTCTGACCTATGACCTCCAACTGTAAAACAGATGAACACTGAAATATGGAGTCACCTGTACAAGAAAAAGAAGAAGAAAGAGGGAGGAGGAGGAGATGTAGTCTAAATCACAGGTGTCAAACATGCGGCCTGGGGGCCAAAACCAGCCCACCAAAGGGTCCAGTCCGGCCCCTCAGATGAATTTGTGAAATGCAAAAATTATAATGAAGATATTAACAATTAAGGATGTGAAAATCATTTTAGGTCAATTCAATCTGAAGTGGGTCAGACCAGGAAAATACAATCATAACAACCTATGAATATTTTTTTGTCTTTGTTTTAGTGTTAAAAAAAAAGGTAAAATTAACACAAAAATGGTTATATTTACAGACTATCCTTCTACAAAAAAAGTGAATAACCTGAACAAATATGAACAATATGAAATGTCTTAAGAGAAGTATGTAGAATTTTACCAATACTCTGCCTGTTACTAAATATTGTATGTATTTGCAGATCCACTGTGATCTGTAAGTTGTGATGCACATGTATAAATGACAGACTAAGGTGTAATATTGTTAAAATGTCACTTATTTTCAGGTTGTTCAAGTTATGTTCAAGAACAGTTCGTAGATGTAAACATTTTCATTATGGAATTTTACTTTTTTCACCCAAAAACATAAGAGAAAACTTTGGTGTTGATATTATTTATAAGTTCTTAACCCAGTGGTTTCCAACCTTTTTTGGCTCATGACCCCATTTTAACATCACAAACTTCTGGTGACCCCAGACATTCAAAAGGGAGAAATTTTATTTTTTTGGCTAAAATTAATGTTTTTGATCATGTAATAGTTTGCTGTACTATGTTGCAAATAAATGTTAATTTTAGAGGACATTTAATCTATATAATGTATAGATGTACACAGTTTTTTTGTTTAAATTAAGCAAAAAAGATCTTGAATTAAGCAAAAAAATCTGCCAGTGGAACAAGTGAAAATGATCTTGATAAGATTTTCAATATCTATTGTCTAAAAATAAGTTCTTATATCTCACTTAAAATTTACTCTTTAGGTGATTATGTCTTATTTTAAGTGTGACGAGATATTTTGACTAGAAATGACAAAAATACGCTTGGTAAGATTTAGATTTTTGCAGTGCGGTGCTTCAGTTTCAGCTTCAGAGTTTGTCTTGTGTTTTATGTATTGTGATTGTCTCTCAACTCACCATATATTTTTATTAGTAAGCTTTTTTTTTTCTTTTCTTTTTTTTATCAATTGCTAGAAATTTCAGGCGACGCCATGTGGGGTCCAGACCCCAAGGTTGAAAAACACTGTCTTAACCTATTATTTATGTTATTTTCCTGGTCCGGCCCACTTTACTTCATATGAGGCTGAATGTGGAACTGAACTAAAAGGAGTCTGACACACCTGGTCTAAACCCAGAACTTTCCTGGACTAAACTGGTCATGTTTTGTGGTGAAGTCTGCCTGGCTCTGGCTGGTCCTGACTCAGACCCAATGACAGTGGACCCGGTCTGAAGCGGTCCTTGGGCGGGGGGGTTCCTTACTGGGCGTCTCTGGTGTCGGGCAGCTCTCTGTGGGATCCCAGTCTGTTGGAGATGAGGACGTTGAAGGCGTGTCGATGGTACCCGGTGTCTCGGACCTCCTGATCCGCCTCGTTGAAGATCATACCTGAACACAGAAGCACGTTGCACACAAACCAGTCACGCATATACCTGGACTTTCTACTGGTTTCTGAGATGAGCCATCCATTAGTTTTATTTTACATCACTGAATTAATGAAACGATAACAGAACAGTCAACTGTTGAAAATCAAACGTATACGACTGTTTACTTGGTGTTCTACGTTCCCTCTGACCCGTCACTCACCCATCTCTGGGGATAGCTCCACCCCCTTATGGGCCGGCAGAGGCAGAGGCCGACGCCCCGCCTTCCGGTCGGCCACGCCCTTTGTGATTGGCTGGCTGCGGTGCTGCAGGGGGATCCGCCCACGGCCGGGATCCGGCCCCAGAGAGAAGTAGAGGAAGAGGAGGACGGACCAGGTGGCCGAGGTGACGAGGCAGCCATAGCAGAAGTACCGCAGAGTGACACTGGCCATGATGGCCGAGAGAGCATCGCTTTACATCACACTGACAGAGAGGGGGGGGGGGGGGATATGAAATTTTCCAAATAAAATGATCAAATTTACAACAAATTCTAAATTACGATTGACATGTTCAAAAAATGTAATTACACTTAGAAATGTTATAGTTATTTTTTCATTACTTTTAGATTAGATATGCTATATTTTTCAACTTTAGACCAGACATTAGCAGAGTGTTGCTCCTACTAAACCCTTCCTAAACCACTCAGGCCTGTGTGACGTCATCTCAGACTAAAGGACGACCGTCACCTGTTGCTCACCTGACCAGGTGTCAGGTTCACTGGTTAATAATTCTCATTCATTGAGTTAACTGTGGATAAAGCAACTCAGACTGACCTGGATCTAAAAACACTGGAGTCCAAACAGTATAAGCAGAGGAAATAAGTTCAAAAAACTTCAGAAAAACCTGATTAAGCTTCAAACACTGCACTGTAAAAAATATCTGTAATTTAACAGAATTTTTACTGTTTATTTTACAAATTTTTTTTGCATTTTTAAGATACAGGAAAATGTCAGTGAAATTCCAAAAACAGACTGATTTTACATGTCAAATGTAAAATAAAATGAAAAAACTTTTTTCACAGAAAAATACAGTTAAAATACATTTACGAATGTATTGTAATTTCACAAATATATATTTTCTATTTATGAGATTAAACTATTAATTCAAAGTTTAATACTGTAAAAAATAAGTAAATAAAACGAGATAAAATTACTGACAATTAACGGTAACAGAAGTATTAGTTCTGTCAGTTGAACCAGACTTGTTTGTTCACTGACAAATATCTTGTGTAATTACAGGAGGTTTCACAACACAAATGTTGAATAAATGTATTTTTGTGAATGTATAACATGTATAAGCACTGATAAACTGTCCAAATACAGTTTTTATCAGTGGATTGGACAACTGAGTCTCACTGAAAATTATTTATATTTATATTTATAGGGAATTGGATTGTTTTAATACATGTAAATATTCTTTATTAAACATTAAAAAGTCCAAAAAAAAATGCAAAATCTCATGTAAAGTTAGGGCAAAAAACTGTATTTTAATTAAGGAAATTACTGTATTTTTATGAAATGGTTATTTTCCGTTATTTAACAGTATTTTTTCAGCACCCCTGCTGCTGGAATAATATTGTTTTTTACATTTTTTTTTTTTTTTTACAGTGTGAGTAGGCGATTATTAAAAACCTCAAATAAAACCAGAGACAATGAAATAAATGGGAAAATAATTCAAGTCAAATGATTAATGTAAAAAAATGTGTCATTATTTTACATTTCAAAGACTCCAGCTGATGTGTTTGATTAATAAAATACAGACATTAGTTTAATGACAAATGAACAGGAGCGAGCTTTAGGTTGAACATGAAATTATTTGGATTTAATCAGATTCATGTTTTATTTCTAATTGAGTCAGTTTATGAAGCTGCTGATCTGTGATTGATTATGGATTAATTAACTACACTGTCATATGTCAGCTGCTTTAACCCTCTGATGCATAAATTTTGAGAACCTTAGTCAAGGTTTTTATTTTTTTTCCTGAGTGTTTTTATTCCTCTTTAGGCATGAAACAAAAAAACAGTGTGATTGAAAATTTGTAATTGGAGTTACAGAAACGTCCACTCAACTGGACACCATGTGTTTAATTTTTAAAGCAAAGAAACATGTATTTAAAACACAATAACAGAAAGTGATATGTGTGAAAACTATGAAATAAGAACATTTTTAATGCCGCTAATCTGATATTTTCTCACATTTTAGTATACTCTAATACTAGTTATTACTGACTTCAGGGAAATAATATGCAACAAAAAAAACAAACAACGTTTTGTTAAAGAAAACTGTTAATTACAGTCTAAAAACAATTAGCAACTGATTTCCACTCCAACATGTCAGTGCAGATCAGGTTTACCTAGAACAGCAAAGTTACAGTAATGGACTGAATGTCCGTGGATTATTATGGGATGGTGCATTAGTGTCCACTGTGTTGGCTGAAATGGAACTAAGACAACCAAAGCCATAAAAATATACAGAGAACAGCTGGAGAAGAACTGACCACTGGAGTGACCACTGGAGTGACCACTGTGCATGAAAGGGTTCACTTCATTTATACCAATGAAATAAAACTAAGACTAAATGACACAGACTGGGTTTAAATGTTCCTTTACATTTGAATCATGTTAGTTCAACTCTAGTTTAAGTCCAGATACAGACCTGCTGAATGATCTGGTTCCTCTTCAGGTTCGTCCTGGTCCTGGTCCTGGTGGATCCCAGGTTCAGGTCTGGTCTGAAGCTGATCCTCTGACACGGTTTAGTTCATTTCTTATTCTTATTTGTGGACTAAACCCGGGTTTGACTCAGTTTGAGTCTAAAACAAGTGAAATCTCAAAACAAACTGAGTTCAGCTCCAACTACACACGTCCTTCTGGTCAGTGTTTTGGTCAATGAACTTCAAACCGAATTAAAACCTGGTTGTAATTAGTCCGGATCTGACTCGGGTTTTATTTCTGACAGACCCGGGCTGTCGAACCTGGTCCGGTTTAGTCTAAAACGGTCCGGTTTTAAACGGACCCTGGTCTGAACCCGACCTGCTCACCTGTAGGACCCGGTTGGGGGAAAGTTCGTCCAGATCCGGAATCGTGACGCTTTAGTTAACGAAGAAACTAAATAATAATTAACGCCGAGCCGAATCTGCGCCGTTTCCCTCCGTTTAACGGCGACTAAGTCCCGGTTTAACGCTGTCCGATAATGGAACCCGTTAGCTTAGCCGCTGAATTCAACGGGCTTTCATCCGGTTCTTGACCCGGATCCAGAGTACGGGCCCCGGTCCGGGTCTCGGACCCTCAACTGGACTCTACTCACGTGTCATTGGAAGCTGGCTTGGCGGCACTTCGGTAGGCGGTCGGTCCGTACGTCCGCGACGAGCAGCAGATGGAGCTAATCAGGCGGCGAGAGGACGGTCCGCGCGCCGCACCTTTCACCGTTAACACACACATACACACAGGCTGGCACGCACGCGCACATATGCACGAGCGCGCGCGCGCGCGCACGCACACACACACACACACACACACACACACACACACAAACGGCCTTTTCCGGTCTGACCCTTCAGAATAAGACACAACACAATTAACCTTCAAAATAAGACGAGGGCGGAAACACAACTACACAAAATAAGACACAACAATAACTACACAAAATAACACATACATACACATTGTAACATATAACTACACACACCAACATTAAAGTACACAACAACCACACTTACATAACTACACTACATCACACATAATAACACACAACAACACAACATACAGACAACTATGTACACAACATACAGACAAAAGTACACAACAACCTCACAAAATACAGACAACTGCACACAACTACACAACATACAGACAGAAGTACACACAAACACACAAAACCACACAAGTACACAACAGTCCAAAAAACACAGACATCACAGCATAAACCACACAAAATATGACAAAACAACTCAGTTTATTCACGCACATGGACAGACAACTACACAAAACACAAACAGAACACAATAAGACAAAACTACACACAATTGCACAAAATAACACAACCACAAAACCAGACAAAAGCACACACAACCACACAACATATAGACAAAAGAACACAAGTAGACAAACCTAACCCTAACCCCACAAAAGGAAGTACACACAAAGAAAACATACAGACAAAAACACAACATGTACACAACAGTACACAAAATACACAAGTTTTAATGTGTAGACCTTTAAAGTTTTTACAAATTCTTCATTAATAAACAGGAACGTGTGTGTGTGTGTGTGTGTGTGTGTGTGTGTGTGTGTGTGTGGAGCTAACAGCCTGTCTCTGTCTCTTGCTCTCTCTCTCTTTCTCTCTCTTTCTCTCTCTCTCTCCCTCTCTCTCAGGTCCACTCAGTGACATCACTAAACCTATTCTGTCTAACTCAGTCTCTTCATATTCATCGGTGCTGCAGTTTGTTACATAAATTCCTATTTCCATTTTCAACACAGACTTTTGGAGCAAAGGCGACTTTTCCACTGGATCTGATGATAAAATACACCCCCCCCCATCACCACAGCCCCCCCACCCCCCCACCTCTAAAATGAATCCAGTTCTGCTGCCTTTGACTTTCAATAAACACTCAAGTATCAGTTTCAACAGAGTCTGGACCAGTACAGACCAGTTCAAACCAGTTCAGACTGGTGCATACTGGTTCATATGAGTTCAGAGCAGTTCAAACCAGTTCAGATCAGTTCAGATCAGTTCAGACCAGTTCAGACTGGTGCATACTGGTTCATATGAGTTCAGACCGGTTCTAACCAGTTCAAATCAGTTCGGACCAGTGCATACTGGTTCATAGGAGTTCAGACCAGTTCAAACTGGTTCAGTCCAGTCTGCAGGTCTTACTGGTGGGTGAACAGAGCTCCCAGTGTGATCCCAGCTGCTCCCAGTAAAACCAGTCCACAGACGGTCCTCAGAGACCAGAGGCCAGCCTCAGGTCTGGAGTCCCCGTACAGGTCCACAAAGGCATTCTGGGAAAATAACACACAGCAGGAGTTACTGTCTCATCAACCTGAACAAAAACCTGAACCAGGACTAACTGAACCAGGACTAAACCTGAACCAGGACCAACTGAACCAGGGGTAAACCTGAACCGGGACTAACTGAACCAGGAGTAAACCTGAACCAGGACTAACTGAACCAGGACTAAACCTGAACCCGGACTAACTGAACCAAGACAAAACCTGGACCAGGACTAACTGAATGAGGACTAAACCTGAACCAGGACTAAACCTGAACCAAGACAAAACCTGGACCAGGACTACCTGAACCAAGACTAAACCTGAACCAGGACTACCTGAACCAAGACTAAACCTGAACCAGGACTAACTGAACCAAGACAAAACCTGGACGAGGACTACCTGAACCAGGACTAAACCTGAACTGGGACTAAACATGAACCAGGACTAAACCTAAAACCGGACAAACTGAACTGGGACTAAACCTGAACCTGTTTCTGTCAGATTTCTACCTGGTTACTTAGTTATATGGATACCTAGTTATCTAGTTACCTGGTTTTCTGGTTACCTGGTTATGTGTTTATCTGGTTACCTGTTTTATTGATATTTGGTTACCTGGTTATGTGGTTACGTGGTTATCTTGCTATCTGGTTACCTGGTTATCTGGTTACCTGGTTATCTTGTTACCTAGTTACTTGGTTACCTGGTTACTTGATTACCTGGTTATCTGGTTACCTGGTTATCTTGTTACCTAGTTACTTGGTTACCTAGTTACCTGGTTACTTGATTACCTGGTTATCTGGTTACCTGATTACCTGGTTATCTGGTTACTTGGTTATCTGGTTTCGTTGGTAGACCTGGTCCAGACCTTTTGGTGTCTGGCTCTAAACTACCAGGTGGTGTCTCCACTGTCCAGCCCGCTGAGCAGAATGCATGCTGGGAAAACCCCAGCGCTGTGTTGGCAGATGTGAAACATCCACATGATGATGAGGGCAGAAGCTGACGGCCTGTCCTGTTCCCCCAGACTGAACCAAGTTTCAGAATCAAGTCTTTAACCCAGAGCTCAGTTCAGGACCTGGACCAACCAGATCCAGATCAGGTATCAGGTCTGTCTCTGATGAGGCTGTACGTTCAATCCCTAAGGCTTCTTTATCGTGCTTTTCTTAAACATTAAACATTATGGCTAATGTAGTTTTCAGTCAGTATGTGAGTCCAAAACCTCCAGGATCTGGTCCAGCATGTGAACCTCCAGAGGTTTGGGGACACTTTTATAAATCATCTGTTCCAAAGCATCATGGGAGCTGTAGTTTTCCTCTCCAAACACCTTTGTCTGTGGAAAGTTTTGTGTCTGAATTCTGAGAAAGCATCGGCCTGGGTTCTTAGAGCTGACAGTGACTTCTACAGAAACAACCCATCTGTCAGCTGATCTGAGGAGGAAACGTAACCACGGCGACCGTGAAAACGACTACCTGGAAAGACGCTTCTAGGTATGACGGCTGGAGATAAAAACTGAAGGAAACCACAGACCGAATAAAAATAGAAAGTAAAACCTGTCGACTGGAGCTGGTACTTGACTTCAACCTGAGTGATCACATCCACACACACAGAGTTCATGTGCATCAAACTGAGGCTCAGGCTGAACTCTGCTCACTTTCACTTTAACCTCCTGCAGAGTTTTAGGGGCTTTCTACACTTTGCATCTGATTTACATTTGAACCAAAAACAGAGAGAACGGAGTCATATGTGACCTGAGGGTTAACCCTTTAGTGTGTGGACAGCAGCACCTCCACTGACAGCACGAACCAGCAGTTACTAATAGTAACCAATAGTAACAACAGAGACCAATACTTACTGACAGTAACCAACTGTAACAAATAGTAACTAAAAGTACCTAATAGTAACTATAATAACAACAGTAACCAATAGTTACTACTAGTAACCAATAGTACCTAATGGTAACAAAAGTAACAACAGTAACCAATAGTAACTAACAGTAACAATAGTAACAGCAACCAATAGTTACTAATAGTAACCAATAGTTATTAATAGTAACCAATAGTAAAAATAGCAACTAAAAGTAACAATAGTAACCCATAGCAACAACAGTAACCAATAGTAACTAATAGTAACAACAGTAACAACAATAACCAATAGTTACTAATAGTTACCAATAGTAGCTAATAGTAACAATAGTAACAAATAGTAACAATAGTAACAACAGCAACCAGTAGTTACTACTAGTAACCAATACTAACCAATAGTAAACAATAGTAACCAACAGTAAAAATAGCAACAAATAGTAACAACACTAGCCAATAGTAACTAATAGTTACTAATAGGCTCCAATAGTAACTAATAGTAACAACAGTAACCAATAGTTACTAATAGTTACCAGTAGTAGCTAATAGTAACAATACTAACTAATAGTAACGATAGTAACAACAGCAACCAATAGTTCCTACTAGTAACCAATACTAACCAATAGTAAACAATAGTAACCAACAGTAAAAAAATAGCAACAAATAGTAACAATAGTAACAACAGTAACCAATAGTTACTAATAGTTACCAATAGTAACTAACAGTAACAATAGTAACAACAGTAACCAATAGTAGCCAATAGTTACTAACAATTACCAATAGTAGCTATTAGTAACAATAGTAATAACAGTAACCAATAGCTACTAATAGTAACCAATACTAACCAATAGTAAACAATAGTAACCAACAGTAAAAAATAGCAACAAATAGTAACAATAGTAACAACAGTAACCAATAGTTACTAATAGTTACCAATAGTAACTAACAGTAACAATAGTAACAACAGTAACCAATAGTAGCCAATAGTTACTAACAATTACCAATAGTAGCTATTAGTAACAATAGTAATAACAGTAACCAATAGCTACTAATAGTAACCAATACTAACCAATAGTAAACAATAGTAACCAACAGTAAAAATAGCAAAAGAAAATAGTAACAACAGTAACCAATAGTAACTAATAGTTGCCAATAGTAAATAATAGTAACAATAGTAAGAACAGTAACCAATAGTTACTGATAGTAACCAGTAGTAACAAATAGTAACCAATAGTAACCAACAATAATGGATAGTAACCCATGTGTCGCTCCTTCATTTTCGCACTACTTTGTGTCAGATATCAGTTTAGTTTTTTTTTTTTAATCAGTTATCAGTTGGAATTGATCAGAGGTACTTGGTCGTATTATTTGACCTTTTTGTGCATCTGACGTCAACACAAATGGATGAAACAAACAAGTCGAACAGCTGATTCAGCGCAGCAGAAAAAATCAGCCATGATGAAAACAGTCAACTTGTCTGACTCCGCCCACCTCGCCGTCCTCTTACCCATCCTCCGTTGTCTTCGATCCATCCCCGCAGCGTCGGCGAGTCCAGACTCTCCTCCATCCAACCTGCGACGTCATCCACCTGACTGGCCCCGCCCCTTCTGGCCAGCTCGGCGCTCACAGCTCCGCCCAGTTCCATCAGGGCCACGATGCGTCCCCAGTTGACGCCGTCCCTGAACACCTCCTCCCGAACCGCCGCCAGGTTCCTGCGCACTGAGCCGCCGTCGTGCGGCATCAGCGCCGAAACCTGGGCCGACAGGTCGTCACGGTAACAACGCTCCAGCTCATCACCGGCACAACGCAGGACGACCTGCAGCCTGGGCGGAGCCAAATGGGGATCTGGGCGGAGACAAGGTGATGCGTCAGAGGATAAACGGTGTGTTTAGTGTCGTTAACGTCATCATCCTCACCTCGCCGGACACGTTCTTCTTCACCTTCTTCTTCTTCTGTGGTTGCCGTGGCACCTCCGCGATGCAACACGCTCGTCCGCTCAAGCGATAAGGCCTCGGCCGGTCGCCGTGGTGATGGGAGTCTCCAGGCCACGCCCTTCTGCAGCAGCTTGTATCGGAGGTAATCCTCCACCATGTGGCGGCTGTTGTAGGAGGCAGACATCGCCCCGCCCCCCTGCAGGGGCGACACCTGTCACTGCAGCGCCTGAGCCAATGGCATTACACTGTTCCAGAAACAGCCAATAGGAACACAGCGTCTGACGAAGAGGAAGTCAGGTCCAAATATGGAGTTTAGAAACAGGAAACTCAAGAACACATCAACTTCACATGTGGAGAAAATACACACCAACATGAAATATAAAAAACTCACCAAAAACTCCAAGAATCTAAACAAAAACACTGGTTAAAATGAAAAGTGCAAAGGAAAAAAAAGTAAATTATGATTAGAAATAAATAAATAATTAACACAAATCAATGTGGAGAATCTGAATTAAAAACAGTCATTAAAGTTTAAAGCACAAAACAATAAGAATATTATTCCCATGAACTGATCAAAGAGTTAAAAAGAAAAACATACAAGTCAGATTTAAACTGAACTGAACTGAACTAAACTAAACTGAACTGAACTAAACTGAACTCTCTGTTTCCTTCTCACCTCAGGCTCAGGTTCCCTCTGTCTCTGGTTCTGGACTCTGATCCGGGTCAGGTCTGTGTAAACCCGCTGCTCAGACCCGTATTGATCACTGATCAGGTATTGGCTCCTCCCCCTCTGGACTCGGTGCTCCAGCTCCTCACGCGGAAACAAAACCAACCGGAAAATCCTGGAAACAGCCGAACTGGACGTGGGTCAGACCCGGACCAGGACCAGGAGTAGACCTGCACGGACCAGGATCAGGACTAGACCTGCACGGACCGGACCGGATCAGGACTAGACCTGCACGGACCAGGATCAGGGGTAGACCTGCACGGACCAGGATCAGGGGTAGACCTGCACGGACCGGATAAGGACTAGACCTGCACGGACCGGACCGGATCAGACGTAGACCTGCACGGACCGGATCAGACGTAGACCTGCACGGACCGGCACATGTTCATCCCTGACAGTCTGGCACGAGCCGCCTGAAGCCACGCCCCCCGGAATTCCCCGACTGTAACAGACTCTTCATTCATGTTTTTCTTTATTTTTTGTTTGTTTTCGTCATTTGGCGGAATATTTCGTTCACGTTTCTTGATTTTCAAGTCTATTTCCTTTCTTTTTTTTTCTTTAGTCATTTTTCTAGTATTCCTTTGATTTTTTCCCTCCATGTTTTTTTTTTTTTTAAACTATATTCTTAACATTTCTGATTTTTTTCCTTTATTTTTCCTGTTTTCCTTCATTATTTCTTGTCTTTCTCATCCGTGCCTGGGCTCTGGTCTCTGGTCTTAATTTGATCCAGAACCAGGACTCTAACAACTGTGTGATGAGCTTCGTTATCTGTCATATATTTACAACAAACCACATTAACCCTTTCATGCACAGTGCTCACTCCAGTGAACAGCTGTTCTCTTGTATATTCATGAGTTTTGCTCACTGTAAAAAAAAAAAAAAAAAAAATACTGTTAAATAACGGAAAATAAGTATATCATAAAAATACGGTAATATTCCATAATTCAAATACTGTTTTTTGCCCTAACTTTACATGAGATTTTGCTTTTTTTTTTTTTTTTTTTTTTTGTACTTATTAATGTTTAATAAAGAATATTTACATGTATTAAAACAATCCAATTCCCTATAAATATATATATAAATAATTTTCAATGAGACTCAGTTGTCCAATCCACTGATAAAAACTGTATTTGGACAGTTTATCAGTGCTTATACATGTTATACATTCACAAAAATACATTTATTCAACATTTTTGTTGTGAAACCTCCTGTAATTACACAAGATATTTGTCAATGAACAAACAAGTCTGGTTCAACTGACAACAAATACTTCTGTTACCGTTAATTGTCAGTAATTTTATCTCGTTTTATTATTATTATTATTATTTTTTTATTACAGTATTAAAGTTTAAATTAACAGTTTAATCTCATAAATAGAAAAGAAATATTTGTGAAATTATGATACATTTGCAAATGTGTTTGAACTGTATTTTTCTGTGGAAAAAAAAACTTTTAAAAGATGTAAATGTTCTGGTTCTTCACAGTTCCAGTTTTTTCCTGTTCTTTTCCATTTGACATGTAAAATCACAGTCTGTGTTTGTCATTTCATTGATATTTTCCTGTATCTGAAAAATACTGGAGAAATCTGTCAAATAAACAGTGAAAATTCTGTTAAATTACAGATTTTTTTTTACTATCTATCTATCTATCTATCTATCTATCTATCTATCTATCTATCTATCTATCTATCTATCTATCTATCTATCTATCTATCTATCTATCTATCTATCTATCTATAATAATAATCTTTTATTTTTGTAGTTTTATTTAACCGCCACCAGGGGTCGGCGCTGAGTCGTGTTGTTTCTAACGGTGCAGTCGGTGTCACGTGAACGCGCTTTAAAAGACCACCTCACGCACTTAGACGCGCACAAACAGGGGACGCGCTCCTCTCCGGTTACCGGGGACGCGTGAACGGAGTTTCTATTTCTGCCTCCGACCCGGAAACAGACCGACAAGCGGAGACCGAGGAGGACCCACACCAGGACCAGGACCAGAGACCAGGTCTGAGCCGGAGTCCCAAACCGAACCCGAACCGGGACCGGAACACGGTCCAGACATGTCAACGCAGCTGCCGCCGTGCGTGATCGACTGCGGGACGGGGTGAGAACCGACGGACGGACCGACTGGTCACGTGAACCAGCGCGTATGACATATATGTATGACACATGTAGGGCCGAGGACCGAGAGGGTCTGAGGACCCGGTCTGAGGGTCCGGTCTGAGGATCCGGTCAGCCGGAACCAACTCAGATCTGATGTCCGGTGTCAGAAATATGGATCTGCGTCTGATAGACTGACTATTATTATTATGATTATTATGATTATTATTATTATTAATGATAATAATAATAATAATAATAATAATAATAATAATAATAATAATAATTATTATTATTATTGTCATTAATAATATGAGACTATTATGAGTGTTGTCATTATTTCTGTTGTTTCAGTGGTTTTGCTGTTTGTTTGTTTGTTTGTTGTATCTGTAACAGTTGTGGTGTCTGTTTTTCTGTTGTCTGTCTTTTTCCTGCTCCTCAGATCGTTGTATATTTTTGTCTGTTTCGTTGGGTTAGGGTTAGGTGATGACATCAACCTGACCTTTACTGACCACATGATTCTTTTTTTGGGTTTATTCAGTTTTATTCTTCATCTGTAACTGACGACCGGTTTGTGGTGTTTTCTGCGCAGGTACACGAAGGTGGGATACGCCGGAAACACGGAGCCGCAGTTCATCATGCCCTCCTGTAAGCACTGACCTTTGACCCCACAGGTACAGGTGAGGTGTGACATTCACAGACAGCTGGGAAAACACAGCATCCATTCTGGAGTTTGACTGGTTGAACTTCATCTGTTACAGAAACAAACCCCTCTGACATTCAGTCCGGTTTTCAAACTTCCAGACGTCACATGATCCACTTATCTGACAAATTCAAACAGAGAATGTTTGGGCCACTTTAACAATTTACAGAATTTAACAACGTACAGAACTGTAAAAAAAAATCCACATCCTGTGAGAACTACCCTGTCCAGGTGTGACTCCTCCCCCTCAGTGTCACTGTTTACCTGTCCAGGTGTGACTCCTCCCCCTCAGTGTTGATGTTTACCTGTCCAGGTGTGACTCCTCCCCCTCAGTGTCACTGTTTACCTGTCCAGGTGTGTCCATCAGGGAGTCGGCCAGCGTTGGTGATCAGAGTCAGAGGAGAGTCGTCAAAGGAGTCGATGACCTCGACTTCTTCATCGGAGACGAAGCCGTCGACAAACCCAACTATGCAACAAAGGTACGATGAGCACGACGACTAGCAGACGTCAAACCACAACACATGTCATCATGTGACCAGACTTCAGCTGGTTTAGGTCCATCCTCCATCCGTCACCTGAACCCGCTCAGACCTCTGGTGGGCGGCGGTTCCTCTGCAGCGGTTGAAGGTCAGGATGTTCCCACAGGCTCAGACCAGGACCATCAGCATCACCGATCCTGGATGTTTATGGTTTTACTCATTTCAACATCCCTTTTATTGGCTTGTGTGTTGTTTTTTTTATTCTTCTGTGATTCAACCTGAGTAATGGGAGGAGGTTGTGGATGAACTCGTTTCAGAACGATGGCTTTGTGGTTGTGGCTGCAGTGGCCGATCCGTCACGGAATGGTGGAGGACTGGGACCTGATGGAGAAGTTCATGGAGCAGATCATCTTCAAATACCTGAGGGCTGAACCTGAAGACCACAGCTTCCTCATGGTAGGACCTCCACCTGCACCTCCACTCCAGACACCTGAACTGGACCTGGACCACAGATGTACGCTGTGTTTGTGTTTGTGCAGACGGAACCTCCTCTCAACACTCCAGAAAACAGAGAATACCTCGCAGAGATCATGTTTGAGACCTTCAACATACCTGGACTCTACATCGCAGTACAGGTGAGTCAGATGTAGGGATGGGAATAAAGAACCGGTTCTTTTTGAGAACCGGATCCCAGTAGCTCAGTTCCTAGGAATCGTTTGCCTGCTTTACAATTCTGCTTATCGATTCCGCCTTCGTTGTGCATGCGCGATGACGTCACACGTACGCTGCATTGTTTTGGTCAGAACGAACCCAGCATGGTGTTGAGGCAGAAGCTGTCCAAACAGACCACACCAGGTCCAAACAGACCACACCAGGTCCAAACAGACCACACCAGGTCCAAACAGACCACAGCAGGTCCAAACAGACCACACTAGGTCCAAACAGACCACAGCAGGTCCAAACAGACCACAGCAGGTCCAAACAGACCACACCAGGTCCAAACAGACCACACCAGGTCCAAACAGACCACAGCAGGTCCAAACAGACCACAGCAGGTCCAAACAGACCACACTAGGTCCAAACAGACCACAGCAGGTCCAAACAGACCACAGCAGGTCCAAACAGACCACAGCAGGTCCAAACAGACCACAGCAGGTCCAAACAGACCACAGCAGGTCCAAACAGACCACACCAGGTCCAAACAGACCACAGCAGGTCCAAACAGACCACAGCAGGTCCAAACAGACCACACTAGGTCCAAACAGACCACACCAGGTCCAAACAGACCACAGCAGGTCCAAACAGACCACAGCAGGTCCGGTTGAACTCTGTCAAAGCTTCCATTTCTTCTAAAGGTGGAATCCCTCCAGTCTGTTCAAACATTTGTCCACATGTGATTCATCTGATTCTCTACTCAGCGGTGCTTGTGAATGTAGCAGCAGAGTGAACACCAGGCCGTCATCTGGGCCCAGTTCTGGTTCCGGTTCGGGCAACAAACGTCGTACCCCCTCAAATACAAGTTTCTGAAGGTAGAGGAAAGAAAATGAGGAGCACAACAACAGGAGACGAGCAGAGTGGAACCGGTTCCACGTAGTGGAAATGCAGCAACAGAGGAATTAGTAAAGAGTCTGGAGTTTCACTGTCACTGTACGCCCCCCCGTCCCCCCCCCCCCAAACCGGGCCCAGCATCACCTGTTATTATTATTGGTACAAACTGTATTTTCTGTGCAGATGGAAATATAAAAGACAGTTAATGCGAACACACCCGTTTGTACTCTTTTATTCCTCCATCCAATGAGAACCGATAAGAGAATCGGATCGATAAGCAAAATCGATAATGGAATCGGAATCGTTAAATTTTTATCGATTCCCATCCCTGGTCAGATGGACACAAGGACGTGGACCTGAGAGTCCACCAGGTAAACCTCTTCTTGGTCTCCATCAGGCCGTGCTGGCATTGGCGGCGTCCTGGACGTCTCGACAGGTCGGACAGAGGACTCTGACTGGAATCGTGATTGACAGCGGAGACGGAGTGACGCACGCTATACCTGTGGTGAGACGGGGGGCGGACATAGACCAGTTGATGTTCAGGTTCCACACCTACAGACTGGACTGACAGATGTCGGTTTCCTCTCTGCTCTCTGATTGGCTGATGTATCTGTCTATAACAGGCAGAGGGCTATGTGATTGGCAGCTGTATAAAGCACATCCCCATTGCTGGGCGGGACATCACCTTCTTTATCCAACAGCTGCTCAGAGACCGGGAGGTGGGCATTCCTCCAGAACAGTCACTGGAGACCGCTAAGGCTGTCAAGGTATGCCCCACCCACTCATCTGTTGGCCCCTCCCACTGTGTTAGCCCACTAGCTAAGGTGAGCAGGTGTCAGTTCATTAGTAAATATGAGCTGCTAGAAGCACAGTATCAGCTGTTTCACTAGTTAATGCTTAAATTAATCCTTAATTTCCTGAGGGCTCCACCCAAGGAGGAGGCAAATTTAGTTTGCTAGCTGAAAAGCTTTGTGTTAAATGATTTTAGCTTGCTGGTTAATGTTAACATCTGCTAGCTAATGAGTTAAGTAGTTGATGTTATCTATATTTCACTGGCTAGCCGATATTAGCTGCTGTTAGCTTGCCAGGTAATATTAACCCTAACCCTATATTAAACTTGCTAGCTGACATGAGCAGTTATTAGCTTCTAGTTAATAGTAGCTGCTGTTAGCTCAAGGAGCTACTGTTAGCTATATTTGGCTAGTGGGTTGACTGTTAGCGGTTCAGCTAATGTTAGCTGGTTTGAATTTTCTGAACTAAAGGCAACATTTCAATTCATTTTCCTTAAATATCAAAGTGCTGTAGATGAGCAGAATGGATCCAGTTTCCATTTTGGATCAGGTCACGACCAGAACCTTCTCTGGTTCGTGTTTATTGTGTTTGTTTTTATTTTTTTGTTTGTTTGTAGGAGCGCTACTGTTACATCTGTCCGGACATCGTTAAAGAGTTCACCAAGTATGACTCGGACCCATCAAAGTGGATCAAACAGTACCGCGGCGTGAACAGCGTCAGTCAGACCGCCTTCCACATCGACGTCGGATATGAGCGCTTCCTCGGCCCTGAGATCTTCTTCCACCCAGAGGTGACGATGTGGTTTTGAGGATAAAGTCCGACCTCCAGATACCGAAGCTCGGTTCAGCCCAAATCTGGACATTAACGATCAGATAAACAGGTCTTTATCGTGTCTTTCAGTTCGCGAACCCAGACTTCATGCAGCCCATCTCAGACGTGGTGGACGAGGTGATTCAGAACTGTCCCATCGACGTCCGGCGGCCACTCTACAAGGTAACGGCAGAACATTGATAGGGCTGGGTAAAACAAATGATTCGATCGATTTTGAATCGATTTCTTTTTAATTTTGCGTAATTGATTAATGGTGAATGAGATCGATTTTTTTCAGAGCAGGACCACGAATAAATGACCCGGAAACCACCAACGTGGAAGTGCGGCCAGCTCCGTCTCGCGAACTCCTTGCAGAGATGGGGTGTCTTGGTCGTGCTTGCAATGGTTCTGGTGCAGGAGGAATGCAGAGGAAGGGTGGGGAAAACCCCTCTGTGGGAGGGAGGGTGGGGAAAACCCCTTCGCTGGAGGTCCTCCAGGCCTCAAACTTGAACCCACAGTGCGGAGGAACTGGCCGGTGGAGGCGGGTGGCAGAAGCCAGTCGCTCTAGAACTGTTAACTTTTGCTGCATTTCCACTACGTGGCATCGGCTCAACTTGACTCGGCTGGACTCCACTCTGGTACCAGGTCCTATTCCTGGACACTGTTTCCATTACAGAATACTACCTGCTTTACAGTACCTGGTCGTCATAGTGATGCGGTACGTTACTTCCGTGTCATCTGCTCAGAGAGTTGCTGATAAACTCACTTGTTGCGTGTTGTCTCGAGAAACTCTTGGTGAATTTTTATGTTGGCCACCAAAGACGGAATCTCCTGACTGAATGGTGTAGTTTTACAGTTTACTGTCATCATGTGGATTAACCTACCGACAGATTTACTGTCAACTTCTGCATCTGTTTTATATAAAAGGGCGAGTCACAGAGACAACTCTGACCAATCAGTGTTCTGCAGTGTTTACACAGTGTCACCTTTTAGTATCTGGTCCCCAGTCCTGGAACCTCAGCGGAGGTGAGACCAAAAAACTAGTACCAGGAACCTGATTCCGGGTCCTTTTTCGTAATGGAAACGCAAAAAGGCCGAGTCGAGCCGATACCATGTAGTGGAAATGCGGCATTTGATCACCTGTGGCTGAGGGCGGAGTTAGAGGAATAGTAAAGCGGAAATCACGAAGCTCCGCCCACCCTCCCCCTCCAGTGAGTTTCTTGTACCAAGGGCCCAACATGAGTCTGTTTCGGGGGGGGGCAAACTGGTGTCAGTGCCCCAGGGTGACAGAAGCACCAGGTATAAAACAGAATAAAGAAGAAGAAGTCTGTTCTGATCCACTGGAGAAACATGGACATGTTTGTGTCTGTTCATTTTTATTGTGATCACTTTGCTTTGTGTGGGGGTTTTTTTGTTTGTGTGTTTGTTTGGTTGTTTGTTAGCAAGATAACTCAAAAAGTTATGGACGGATTTTCAGGAAATTTTGATACTGGCAAAAGGAAGAAATGATTAAATTTTGGTGGTGATGGGCGGGGGGGGGGGGGGGTGATGAAATGTCAGATTTATTTCCTTTCTAATATCAATATTGATTGTGTGTTGCATGTCTGCAGTAGTCAAATAATCAGGTTACAACTCAAAATTGTACTTTGGTTTCACTAAACGAATGTGAATCAGCCAATGAACCCTTTCATGCATAGTGGTCACTCCACTGGACAGTTATTTTAACTGTTGTATATTCATGGGTTTTGTTGTTTCAGTTCCATATCAGCCAACACAGTGGACACTTATGCACCATCCCATAATACACGTACATTCAAACCATTACTGCAACTGTGCTGTTCTAGATAAACCTGATCTGCACTAACATGTGTAAATCAGTTGTTAACTGTTAGACTTTTTTTTTTTTCATTTTATCTCCATGAAGTGAGTAATAACCAGCATTAGAAAATGTCAAAATGTGAGAAAACATCAGATTAGCAGCATTAAAAATGTTTTTATTTCATTGTTTTCATATTGGGCTTTAAACACATGTTTCTTTACTTCAAAAATTTAATGCACAGACATTTTTGTAACTCAGTGAAAAAAAAAAAAAAAAAAACGATTGCATTGGTTTTTTTCATGCCCAAGAAGGAATAAAAACATTCAAGAAAAAAATTTTGACTAAGGTTCTCATAATTCATGCATGAAAGGGTTAATACTGAATCAAATCGAATCGCAATTAATTGATTCAGAACCTTATGAACTGAAATGGAATCGATTAAGGAAATTGTCCATGATACTCAGCTCTAGTCAATGATAGCAGCAGTCTGAGGTCCATGTCTGTGTCCAGAACATCGTCCTGTCCGGAGGGTCCACCATGTTCAGGGACTTCGGCCGGCGGCTGCAGAGGGACCTGAAGAGGGTGGTGGACGCCAGGCTGAGGCTGAGCCAAGAGCTGAGCGGAGGCAGGATAAAGGTCAGAGGTCACACACGGGCAGAGGCCACGCAGACGAACAAACGCCCATCCGGCAACAGGCGACTCACCTGTGGTTTGTGTTTCAGCCCAAGCCCATGGAGGTCCAGGTGGTCACGCATCACATGCAGAGATACGCCGTGTGGTTCGGAGGATCCATGCTGGCGTCCACGGTAACAAAAACACAACAACAAGCAAACACACACAGTTTAGGAGTCTAGAAAATAAAATAAAAACTTAAGTGAATTGTGAAACTAAAGTCATAACAGTTGAAAATGTCGAGAAAATAAACAGAAAAACCTGAAATGTTAAAATGTCAAAAATAAATGAGACAAAAATAAACAAACATTGATAATCTGACATTCAGGTAAAATATTAAACACATTTTCCAGTTTTCAGGTGTTTTGGTTCAAACAGTGATTTCCTTTCCTGTTTCATGTGTTTGGTCATTAATACGGCTGTGTACCGGCAAGAATCTGGAGATATAATACACTGTAAAAAAAAATCTGTAATTTAACAGAATTTTCACTGTTTATTTGACAGATTTTTCCTGTATTTTTCAGATACAGGAAAATATCAGTGAAATGACAAAAACAGACTGATTTTACATGTCATATGGGAAATAACACGAAAAAACTGTAACTGTGAATAACCAGAAAATTTACATTTTTTAAAACAATTTTTTTTCTTTTTTCACAGAAAAATACAGTTCAAATACATTTGCTAATGTATCATGATTTCACAAATATTTCTTTTCTATTTATGACATTAAACTGTTAATTTAAAGTTTAATACTGTAAAAAATAAAGTAAAATGAGATAAAATTACTAACAGTTAACGGTAACAGAAGTATTAGTTCTGTCAGTTGAACCAGACTTGTTTGTTCATTGACAAATATCTTGTGTAATTACAGGAGGTTTCACAACAAAAATGCCAAATAAATGTATTTTTGTGAATGTATAACATGTATAAACACTGATAAACTGTCCAAATACAGTTTTTATCAGTGGATTGGACAACTGAGTCTCACTGAAAATTATTTATATATATATATATATTTATAGGGAATTGGATTGTTTTAATACATGTAAATATTCTTTATTAAATATTAAAGAGTCCAAAAATATGCAAAATCTCATGTAAAGTTAGGGCAAAAAACTGTATTTGAATTATGGAAAATTACTGTATTTTTATAAGATGGTTATTTTCTGTTATTTAGCAGTATTTTTTCGGCACCCCTGCTGCTGGAATAATACTGTTTTTTATGTTTTTGTTTTTGTTTTACAGTGCAGACATTCCAGTTTCAGATCCTGTTCAAATGTTCAGATTCTATTAGTTCAGAGCTAACATCAGAACAGGATTTGAGTTCAATCCAACAAAGGAACCAACATTATTGAATAAAAGAGTGTTAAAGAATAATAAATAAAATAGAAACAAAAAACAAAAACAAAAATGAACCTCCACTAGATCTGCATTTGAATAAATACCTAAAAATATTGATACAGTACTTATTAATATCAACACAGTATTGTGAAATGAAATATCGTGATATATTGCAGAACTGATATTTTCTTACAGCCCTAGTCATTAATTTTGTTTGTTTGTGTGTTTGTTTGTTTGCGTGTTTATTTGTGTGTTTGTTTGTGTGTGTTTTTGTTTCTGTTTGTTTGTGTGTGTTTTTTTTGTGTGTTTGTTTGTGTGTGTTTTTTTGTGTGTTTGTTTGTGTGTGTGTTTGTTTGTGTGTGTTTTTTTGTGTGTTTGTTTGTGTGTCGTCTCTCACCTCCAGCCGGAGTTTTTCCAGGTGTGTCATTCTAAGAAAGACTACGACGAGATCGGACCGAGCATCTGTCGACACAACCCCGTCTTTGGCATCATGTCCTGATGGCAGCCCGCTAGCCCATTAGCCCATTAGCCGCTACATCGTCAGCCCGCTGTTCGATAGATAGCCAGCCAGCTAGCTAGCGTGTTAGCCTGCGGGCTGTCCATCCATCCGGCCTGTTTACCTTGCTACCTGCCAGCCACCAGCCACTTAGCCACTCAGCCTGTCTGTGTTCCTCTCAGTTTGTAGCCTGTTAGCCTGTTAGCTGGAGTTTTAGCCAGCTAGCTCAGCCTCATTCAACTCACACGGAGGTCGCAAAGTAAAGCACAACAGTAAGGAAGAGTCACTGCACAGTTAGCTTACCTGTTCCCCTTAGAGAGACGCCTAAGCTAACTGCTAGCCTGTTAGCTGTGTCAGATGTAGCTGCTGTTTTTGCGTTTAAAGGTCGAGGGTTAGTTTTAGACTCAGAAGCTTTAGACGATTTAACGACGCTCATTTTCTACGATGACGTTCATTTATGGAAACAGAACGAGATGATTCATCTGAGTGTTTATGATTAATAATCGAAACTCAGTGATCAGACACGTTTCAATTTATTTCATCATTATTTCACTACGGAAGCGTACTGCATTCACACAAAAAACACAATTTGGCTCTGTTTTTCCGAATTAACAAGATAATTATCACGTAATTATGAGAAAAAATAAGTTTTAAAAAAATCAGCTGTTTTTCTGAATTAACGAGATACTGTTTTCTGAAAAAATAAAAATTTGCCTCTGTGTTTATGAGATAATTTTCTCGTTAATTCTGAAAAACAGCCGAATATTTTTTTCAACTTATTTTTTCTTGTAATTACAAGATAATTATCTTGTTAATTCGGAAAAACTGAGCCAAATTTTATTTTTTCTGTGAATGCGATACGCTTCCATATTTCACTGATTCAACAAAATGAAAAGACTATTTTACATTTAACTCCACATAATTTAATTTTCATGTCCATCCATCCATCCATTCTCTTCCGCTTATCCGGGGCCGGGTCGCGGGGGTAACAGTCTAAGCAGGGATGCCCAGACTTCCCTCTCCCCAGACACCTCCTCCAGCTCTTCCGGGGGGATCCCGAGGCGTTCCCAGGCCAGCCGAGAGACATAGTCTCTCCAACGTGTCCTGGGTCTTCCCTGAGGTCTCCTCCCGGTGGGACATGCCCGGAACACCTCCCCAGGGAGGCGTCCAGGAGACATCCGAAACAGATGCCCGAGCCACCTCAGCTGGCCCCTCTCGACGCGGAGGAGCAGCGGCTCTACTCCGAGTTCCTCCCTGGTGACTGAGCTCCTCACCCTATCCCTAAGGGTGCGCCCAGCCACCCGACGGAGGAAACCCATTTCGACCGCTTGTATCCGGGATCTTGTCCTTTCGGTCATGACCCAAAGCTCATGACCATAGGTGAGGGTAGGAACGTAGACTGACCGGTAAATCAAGAGCTTCGCCTCTCGGCTCAGCTCCTTCTTCACCACAACCGACCGGTACAGCGACTGCATCACTGCAGACGCTGCACCGATTCGTCTGTCAATCTCACGCTCCATCCTTCCCTCACTCGTGAACAAGACCCCGAGATACTTAAACTCCTCCACTTGGGGCAAAGACTCCTCACCGACCCGGAGAGGGCAAACCACCTTTTTCCGGTCGAGAACCATGGCCTCGGATTTGGAGGTGCTGATCCTCATCCCGCTCGCTTCACATTCGGCTGCAAACCGCCCCAGGACACGCTGAAGGTCCAGGTTCGATGAGGCCAACAGGACAACATCATCTGCAAAAAGCAGAGATGAAATCCTGTGGTCCCCAAACCGGACCCCCTCCGGCCCTTGGCTGCGCCTAGAAATTCTGTCCATAAAAATTATGAACAGAACCGGTGACAAAGGGCAGCCCTGCCGGAGTCCAACATGCACCTGGAACAGGTCTGACTTACTGCCGGCAATGCGAACCAGGCTCCTGCTTCGGTCATACAAGGACCGGACTGCCCTTAGCAAAGGGCCCCGGACCCCATACTCCCGAAGCACCCCCCACAGGATACCACGAGGGACACGGTCGAACGCCTTCTCCAGATCCACAAAACACATGTGGACTGGTTGGGCGAACTCCCATGAACCCTCGAGCACCCGATGGAGAGTATAGAGCTGGTCCAGCGTTCCACGACCGGGACGAAAACCGCATTGTTCCTCCTGGATCCGAGGTTCGACTATCGGTCGGATCCTCCTCTCCAGTACCCTGGAATAGACTTTCCCCGGGAGGCTGAGGAGTGTGATCCCCCTATAGTTGGAGCACATCCTCCGGTCCCCTTTCTTAAAAAGGGGGACCACCACCCCGGTCTGCCAATCCAGAGGTACTGTCCCAGACCGCCACGCGATGTTACAGAGACGTGTCAACCAAGACAGTCCCTGCACATCCAGAGACTTAAGGTACTCAGGGCGAATCTCATCCACCCCCGGTGCCCTGCCACCGAGGAGCTTGCCAACCACCTCGGTGACTTCAGCTTGGGTGATGGACGAGTCCACCTCTGAGACCTCAGCCTCTGCTTCTTCTATGGAAGACGTGGCAGTGGGATTGAGGAGATCCTCGAAGTATTCCTTCCACCGCCCGACAACATCCCCAGTCGAGGTCAGCACCTCCCCACTTCCACTGTAAACAGTGTTGGTGGCGCACTGCTTTCCCCTCCTGAGGCGCCGGATGGTTTGCCAGAATTTCCTCGAGGCCGACCAATAGTCCTCCTCCATGGCCTCCCCAAACTCCACCCAGACCCGAGTTTTTGCCTCCACAACCGCCTGGGCTGCAGCACGCTTGGCCTTCCGGTACCCATCAGCTGCCTCGGGAGTCCCACGGGCCAACAAGGCCCGATAAGATTCCTTCTTCAGCTTGACGGCATCCCTTACTTCATGTATTTACATGAAACTTGGTTGACTGTCAGCTTCTGCCTTTGAACACAACACACAGTTTCATGAAACCAGGTTCTTTAAACGAAACTCAATCCACGAAATGTTTTTGCAATAAAACCCCGACTTAAATGACTGAAGGTAAAAATATGCAAATCAATCCAAACCACCTTCATTCTGTTTACGTTGTATTTATGAAACATGAGGGTGGATGTGAGTGTTTGTCAAAGGGTTTGTTCACATTTGGACTCAAACAACGTCACATGACCATAAAGTCTGGAATATTCGCAATAAAAAAAACTGGCAAATGGAAGAAAAAAACCATCTGACATTAGACTAATAAATTCATTTAAAAAATAGCACAATTAACAAGAAAAACACCTCTGACATTAGAGCAGGCCTGTCAAACTCATTTTCTTGTGGGTTCCACATTCAGCCCAGTTTAATCTGCAGTGGGTCGCACCAGGAAAATAACAGCATGAGAACCAAGAAATAATGACAACTCCAAACTGTTTTAGTGCAAAAAATAATATTCAATTATGCCAATATTTACAAACTATCCAAACAAAAAGGATGTGAATAATCTGGGGAAAAAAAAGAAAAAAGAAAAAAAGAAATTTGTTAAGAAAAATAAGTAAAATTTTATCAATATTCTGCTTCGATTTATCATTTCTACAAGTGCATTATAGGTCAGATCTACAGACACTAAACATTTAGGAACAGGCAGAATATTGTTCAAATTACACTGAATTTTCTTCAGACATTTCAGGCTGTTCATATTTGTTCAGGTTAGTCACATTTTAAAGGATCGTTTGTTAATGTAAACATTTTCATAATTTAATGGGGTTTTTTTGCACTAAATCAAAGAGAAAAAATTGGTGTTGTCATTATTTATAGGTTATTATGATGTTATTTTTTTAGGTCGATGCCCAAACTTGCACTTTGTAAATTCATCCACAGGGCTGGACTGGAACTTTTGGTGGGCCTGTTTTGGCCCCAGGACGCATGTTTGACACCTGTGGATTAGAGTAATACATTCATTTTAAAAAACAGCACAATTTACAAGAAAAAAACATTCTAATTTCAGTCATTTTAAAGTAAAACATTTACACAAAACGAGTCTCCAGTGTGTGGGAAAAACTGGAAAATCTTTGAAAATGTACGACAAACTCTTTTTTTTTTTCTTTTTTTTTTTTTTATTTGCAAAGTGAATTTAAAAAAAAATGACAAAGTCAGAAATTAATGCAAAAAGAAACAACTTTGCAAGAAAAAAAAAACTAATTGAATTATTAAATTATTCATTTTTATGACAAAATTGTTGGTCGTAATATTCTGTTTGATAAACGTAAACTGTTTTTGTGTCGTTACGTTTCATTCACTGACTTTGACAAACGCTTCATTTGTCACTTTCTGCTTCGCTTGTTTCGTTTTGTTGTTTCACATCCAGTTTTTTTCTATATGTGAAAATGTTTTATTTATTTGAGTTGAGAAACAGACTCATCAGGACTGAAACAACAACAGAAGGATGATAAATCAGAGTTTATATTTATACTGAACTGAGTTTGATAGAAAATTCATCTATATTGTGGTGATGATGCATTCAGGTACGGCCCCATTTTATGTTCAATCCAGTTTCTGTGAATAAACCAGCACTGAAAAAAAGAGATGGTTTTAGTTTGAGATTTTAATAAAAGAAAAAGTCACAAATAGACGAGAAAAACACATTTATGACAAAAGGTTCCTTTAATAAATGCTGAAATGTTCTGTTGCACTTTGACGTTTTATCTGTGAAATAAACTCAGGAGGATTGGACTCATTTTCCGTCATTAACCCTTTCACGCATGAATTATGAAAACCTTAGCACAAATTTTAGTCCTGAGTGTTTTTATTCTTCTTTAGGCATGAAAAAACAATGTGATTTAATTTTTTTATTGAACCTATTTTTTATGAAGGTAGATTTGTTTCTTTATTGCTCTAACCATGAAAAAATATTTTCAATCAAACAAAAAATTGGCAATAAAAAAAAAAAATCCTTTTCAATCAAAGAAAAGAAAGTGTTGCATGCCAGAAAAATATTTAAGATCCAAAAAATTGCATTTGAACACTTTTTTTCCTTGACTGAATTTTTTTTTTTTTTTTGAGTGAAGTCAAATTTTTTTTGATTGAAAATATTTGTTTTTCATTTGTACTTGTAGCATAGTAAATGTACTGTGGTTCATTCCACTATAGGAAAACAAAGTCCAATAAAGCAATTTTAGGTGATTTAACTGGTAAAATATTCAATAAAATAATTGGAAATATAATTAAAAGTAACAAAATAAGACGAATGCAGAAAATATTTAAAATCCAAAAAATTGCATTTGAACACTTTTTTTCTTTGAGTGGAGTTTTTTTTTTCTTGAGGTGAATTTTTTTTTTTTTTTTTATTGATTTTTTTTTTTTGTTTGTTTTAAAGCAATAAAGCAACAAATCTACCTTCATAATTTTTTGTGGGGTTCCAAAAATGTCCACTCCGCTGGACACCGTGTGTTTGATTTTTGAAGTAAAGAATGCAAATATCAGAAAGTGATCAACTGTGAAAACTATCAAACCCAAACATTTTTATGCAGCTAATCTGATGTTTTCTCACATTTGATCATATTCTCAATTTTTATTAGCAATCGATTTCCACTCAGTCATGTCAGTGCAGATCAGGTTTATTTAGAACAGAACGGGTACAGTACTGGTCTGAATGTCAGTGGATTATTATGGGATGGTGCATAAGTGTCCACTGTGTTGGCTGATATGGAACTAAAACAACAAAACCCATGAATATACAAGAGAACAGCTGGAGGAGAACTGTCCACTGGAGTGACCACTGGAGTGACCACTGTGCATGAAAGGGTTAAAGACGTCGACATTGGCTTTAACGGTGACATGTGTCCAAACGCGGTTGTTTGTGTGGGTCCAGCGGGGAATGCCTCACTTCCTCTGGGTTGAGTTTGGAGTTTCTGTGTGTGATGCTGAATGTTCTCATGTTTGAAACTGACCTGCTGAAAATAAACCAAACACTCATGTCCTCTGGCGTGGTGTCTGTCCGTTAGCATTAGCATTAGCATTCATGAGCATCACATACACTATATTTCCAAAAGTCTTGTCTCCTCCATCCCAATCCTCAGACTCAGCTGTTCCAGTCCCTTCCATGTCCACAGGTGGATTAAATCCAGCCCTAGGCATGCAGACTGCTTTTACAAACATTTGGGACAGAATGGGTCTCTCTCAGGAGCTCAGTGAATTCCAGCGTGGAACTGTGATAGGATGCCACCTGTGACACAAATCCAGTGGTGAACTTTCCTGGCTCCTAAATATTCCACAGTCAGCTGTCAGCTGGATTAGAAGAAAGTGGAAGTGTTTGGGAACGACGGCGACTCAGCCATGCAGTGGTAGGCCACGGAAACTGACGGAGCGGGGTCAGCGGATGCTGAGGCGCAGAGTGTGAAGAGGTGGACGACTGTCTGCAGAGTCAATGGTGCAGACCTCCAAACTTCATGTGTCCTTCAGATTAGCTCCAGAACAGTGCACACAGAGCTTCATGGAATGGGTTTCCGTGGCCGAGCGGCCGCATCCGAGCCATACATCAGCAAGTGCAATGCACAGCGGTGGATGCAGTGGTGTAAAGCACGCCGCCACTGGACTGTAGAGCAGGGGAGGAGCCTTCTCTGGACTGACCAATCACACTTCTCCATCTGGCGATCTGACGGACGGGTCTGGGTTTGGCGGTCTCCAGGAGAACGATACTTGTGGGAGCGCATTGTGCCGAGTGTAAAGTTTGGTGGAGGGGGGGTTATGGTGTGGGGTTGTTTTTCAGGAGCTGGGCTGGGCCCCTTAGTTCCAGTGAAAGGAACTGGGAATGCTTCAGCAGAACAAGACATTTGGGACAATTCCACGCTCCAACTTTGTGGGAACAGTTTGGAGCCGGCCCCTTCCTCTTCCAACATGACTGTGCACCAGTGCACAAAGCAAGGTCCATTTGGACATGGAGGACAGAGTCTGGTGTGGATGAACTGGACTGGCCTGCAAACAGTCCTGACCTCAACCCCATAGAACACCTTTGGATGAATTAGAGCGCAGACTGAGAGCCAGGCCTTCTGTCCAACATCAGTGTGGGACCTCACAAATGCACTTCTGGAAGAACGGTCCAAAATTCCCATGAACACACTCCTAAACCTTGTGGACAGCCTTCCCAGAAGAGTTGAAGCTGTTAGAGCTGCAAAGGGTGGAGCCACGTCAGACTGAACCCATAGACTAGGAATGGGATGGACCTGACATTCATATGAGAGTCAAAGCAGGAGAGGGAATACTGTTGGAAATAGAGTGTATGTGGATGACTGAACATGTGATTCATGTGAGTCTGATCTGATGAAGGTCAAAGAACTTTATTATTATTATTGAATTTCATTAACCCTCTGGTATCCAGGTGTGCCTTTTACGCACACTTTGCACTTCGTGTTAAAAAACTTCATATTATTTTTCACAATTTAAATAAGGTTAGAATTCAAAAGTTGTTCATTTTCATGATCTTTAAACTTCTGTCCACCAACTCAAATGTGCACATTGTAAACAAAAGAAAATGACCAGACTAGCATCTGTCTGCCAAGTGTGCAGAAAACGCACTATTTCTAACATTTGATCTGTATGATTAGGACTGAGCTGGATTTACAAAAATGAAATCAAATTAGAGCAGAAAAATAAATCAGTATATAATATTTAATAGTTTGATTTATAGGTGTGCATTTTACGCACACTTGGTGACAGATGCTAGTATTTTTGAACATTTGACCTTGCGCCAAAAATAATAATAATGCAAATTAACCAATGCTGCTGTTAATCATTGACATATGCCAGGATGAAAAAATCTAATAATATGTGATCCACTTTTTATGGAGTATATTGAAAAAAAATAATTTTTTGTGTTGTTTGCATCCAAAAAAAAAAAAGGTTTGTTTCCATTACAAACACAGCATTTAAAGGGTTAAAAAATGTGACAATTATTGAGTGTTTGGTATTTTTATTTACAGCTCAAGTTGATGAAACAGAAAAAAGTGTTAAAGAATTAAAACAAACTGTATGAACATTTTTTTGGACATTATTCCACAAATGTGTGAAAAAGGCACACCTGGTGTTTAGTAAGGGCCTGGAGGACGGGATACCAGAGGGACAAACTTATGTGTTTTTTTTTTTTTTTTGTCATGATAAAAATATTTAAATAGTGCACTTCAGGTCTGAGTTTCACAATAAAAAGAAAAAGAAATGTCACATTTATAGTTTTAAGGCAGGTTTTTCATTTCACTGTAAAAAAAAAAAATCTGTATTTTAACAGAATTTTTACTGCTTATTTGACAGATTTTTCCTGTATTTTTCAGATACAGGAAAATATCAATGAAATGACAAAAACAGACTGTGATTTTACATGTCAAATGGAAAAGAACAGGAAAAAACTGTAACTGTGAATAACCAGAAAATTTCAATTTTTCAAAAGAAATTTTCTTTTTTCACAGAAAAATACAGTTAAAATACATTTGTGAATGTATCATAATTTCACAAATATTTCTTTTCTATTTATGAGATTAAACTGTTAATTTAATGTTTAATACTGTAAAAAAAAAACAAAAAAAACCCAGATAAAATTACTGACAGTTAACGGTAACAGAAGTATTTGTTCTGTCAGTTGAACCAGACTTGTTTGTTAATTGACAAATATCTTGTGTAATTACAGGAGGTTTCACAACAAAACTGTTGAATAAATGTATTTTTGTGAATGTATAACATGTATAAGCACTGATAAACTGTCCAAATACAGTTTTTATCAGTGGGTTGGACAACTGAGTCTCACTGAAAATTATTTATATATATATTTATAGGGAATTGGATTGTTTTAATACATGAAAATATTCTTTATTAAACATTAAAAAGTAAAAAGTAAAAAAAAAAAAAAAATGCAAAATCTCATGTAAAGTTAAGGCAAAAAACTGTATTTTAACTATGTGAAAATGACATTATTTTTATGAGATGGTTATTTTCCGTTATTTAACAGTATTTTTTCAGCACCCCTGCTGCTGGAATAACACAATTTTTTTTTACAGTTTTTTTTTTACAGTGTTGAATTATCACTAAGACAATTATTAGTGGTCTTAATGTATTTGTAAAAAATAAAATAAAATTAATGAACGTATTGAATGAACTGTATCAGATCTTATTGTTCTGCTGGACAAACAGTATTTTAAAGCTTCGTCTTTTATTCAAATCATATCAAAAATAATCCTCTTTTCTGTCTTCATGCTTGAATTGAATTGCTTGAACTGCATCACATATTACTGATAATAGAATAATAACAATAATAATAATCCCATAATTACACCAGTCCAGTTTAGTTCTTAGTTTAGTTCTTTCCAGACACTTAGTCTTTTAGTTGAACTGTTCACTTTGGTGTTTGTGTTGAATTACTTCAGGTTAACAGTAACTCAAAGGTAAAACCACACTTGGTTCCAGTTCACAGTAAAACGCTGTACTTTAAAGTTACATCACCTGTTGCCGGGCAGATTATGGTTGAACACAGATGAGTCCTCTCACCTGGTTCAAACGTCGATGTAAGACTCTTAAATGTAACTGCACGGTCCAGAACCTTGGAACCCGAATGTAGACGGTGCACAGGGGTCCTACAGGTGGAATACCACCGACTGCGGAGCTCTGGCATTAGTCCAGTGGTTCCAGCCTTTTCTTACTCCTGACCCACTGGAACATCACAAATTTCTGTCGACCCCAGACATTCAAAACAGAGACATTTTATTTGGCTAAAATTAATCTGTTTTTGATCCTGTAATAGTTTGCTGTACTATGTTGCAAATAAACATTAATTTTAGGCAACGTTTAGGCTGTATAATGTCAGTTTTTATTAGTAAGTTTTCATTTTTATCACTTACTAGAAATTTCAGGTGACCCCACATGGGGTCCAGACCCTAAGGTTGAAAAACACTGATATAAAAGATAATAAACACCGAATAGTGCTGTTGAGGTTTGACGTCTGATCCATTAAACCAGAGTGTGATCACATGACCTCGTAAATCAGCTGGTTAATGTTTACAGACGTCGTACGCTTCAGTTCAGTGTCAGTACAGAGGAGGAAGAGGAGGAAGAGGAGGAAGAGGACACGTCTACGAGGACGCCGTCCAGGTCCAGGACACAGTCTACCAACTCCAGGTGAGAAAGTCAACCCTAACCCTGTGGGCTTCAGCTGTTTCAGCTTCTGCACTGGTTTCATCTGAAGTCCGTACAGTTGAGTCTGATCCAAGGACATGAAACTGGACACAAAGCTCCAGATGAAGCACAACTCAGATCAGCACTACATGGAAGTCGATCTGTTTCATCAGATCTGAAATTAGAAAAGACACTGAATTTTTTTTGCACTGAAATTAAGTATCTGAATTTTTTCGGCATCACATGACCGACCTAGTGTAACTCGATTGGCTGTCAGTTTGACTTCATATAGAATCATTGTTTTTCCTCGGTGTCCTGGATGTGTGATCGGAATTTTTTGCGTCTGAATGTTTTGCATCTGATTTTTTTTATCCTAAATTTATGAACATAGTAAAATTGAGAGACAAAAAAATCCAGACACTTAATTTCAGTGAATTAAAATTCAGTGCTAGACATTCAGTGGCTTTTATAATTCAAAATCTGATGAGACAGATTTATTCCATATCCAGGTATTTTTATTTTAATAATCTGAACACCTGGATCATATTTACTGATGTACTGATGTTCTTTTTAGGTTCTGGACTTCTAGATTCTATTAAATGTCATCAGTGTCAGATCTGATGTTTATTTGCTTCACGTTGTGTATTTTTATGTGTTGGATGAGTTTCATAACTTCAGCCTGGTACTTAAATGTCATTTCTGTTAAATATGAGCTAATGTTCACTTTTATTGGACATGTTACAGCCTGGCTTCATGGTTTTTCTCTGCAGTCAGACTCAGTTGTTTACGTGAGTGTTTTTAGTCGAAACAAAACTGCTGCCACTGTCAGATTGTTTTATGATCCCTGTGTTGGAATGTCGTCAGGTCACATTTCATTTTTTTCAGACTGATGTGAATCAGCTGATCTGTGTTTACATGTCAGATGAACAGACTGAAGGCAGTAGTACTACACTGTAAAAAAAAATAAATCTGTAATTTAACAGAATTTTCACTGTTTATTTGACAGATTTTTCCTGTATTTTTCAGATACAGGAAAATATCAATGAAATGACAAAAACAGACTGTGATTTTACATGTCAAATGGAAAAGAACAGGAAAAAACTGTAACTGTGAAGAACCATAAAATTTACATTTTTTAAAAGAATTTTTTTCTTTTTTCACAGAAAAATACAGTTCAAATACATTTGCAAATGTATTGTAATTTCACAAATATTTCTTTTCTATTTATGAGATTAAACTGTTAATTTAAAGTTTAATACTGTCAAAAAAATAAAATAAAATAAAACCAGATAAAATTACTGACAGTTAACGGTAACAGAAGTATTTGTTCTGTCAGTTGAACCAGACTTGTTTGTTCATTGACAAATATCTTGTGTAATTACAGGAGGTTTCACAACAAAAATGTTGAATAAATGTATTTTTGTGAATGTATAACATGTATAAGCACTGATAAACTGTCCAAATACAGTTTTTATCAGTGGATTGGACAACTGAGTCTCACTGAAAATTATTTATATATATATTTATAGGGAATTGGATTGTTTTAATACATGAAAATATTCTTTATTAAACATTAAAAAGTTAAAAAAAAAAAAAAAAAGAAGCAAAATCTCATGTAAAGTTAGGGCAAAAAACTGTGTTTGAATTATGGAAAATTATCGTATTTTTATGAGATGGTTATTTTCTGTTATTTAACAGTATTTTTTCAGCACCCCTGCTGCCAGAATAATACTGTTTTTTTTACGTTTTTTAATTTTTAATTTTTTTTTTTACAGTGTACAGAGAGTACTAACACTCATGTACATGTACTGCATTCAACAGCTGATTCATACGTCATCAGGATAACCAGTCTGATCACATGACGCCATAAAACACTCAGACTAAAGGTTAAATCTTCATAAAACACAGACTTTCAGCTGTGAGTGAAGATGGAGGAAGATGAAGATGTTGGACGTACGGAGACGCTTCTGGAGCTGCGACAAAAACCTGGAGACACCAGGTAGGAAGTGCAACACACAACAGGAAACACTGAGCATCATCAGTTTAACAACCACAAACACACAACAACAACAACAACAACAACAACAACAACAACATTTAACACTGAATACAGCAGTGTTTTTCAACCTTAGGGAAGGGTTGGGGGTCAGTGGGTGTTATAAAGGTGTACAAGAAGGTGGTATGTGTAGTATGCATATGTATGTGTGTGTGTATATATGTGTGTGTGTGTATGTATATGTGTGTACAGATCTGTGTATGAATATGTATTTACTTATGTTATTGTATTATGTGTTTATATAAATCATATTATATTTGTTCATAATAATATAAAGCCATAAACCAAGTTATTTCATAATAAGTATCAGTCATATTATAGTATATACTCTAGATCTGATTAGACTAGGAAGGTTATTATTATTATTAATTATAGAAGGAGAAGGGGTGGAGTTTATAAGTTGTACTTCTCACTCCTTTTTCGAACATGTATTATATGTCTTAGGGTCGGGACCCCACGTAGGGTCACCTGAAATTTCTAGTGACTGATAAAAAAAATATATAAAAACTTAAAACTTACCTATAAAAATGTACATTATACAGCCTAAATTTCATCTAAAATTAACATTTATTTGCAACATATAATAGCAAACTAGTACATGATCAAAAACAAATTAATTTTAGCAAAAAAAAAAAAAAAAACAGTCTCCGTTTTGAATGTCTGGGGTAAATTGGGATCACAAGCCCAAAAAAAAAAAAAAAAAAAAGGTTGAAAAACACTGGTTTAAACCCTTTGAACACTGGTCTCAGATGTTTGTGGCACAAGATTTGATCAGTTTGAGAACGAACAGACTGTACCAACCAACTGAAACAGGGGATGGGAACAGGGAATGCAGTGTTTTTCAACCTTGGGGTGTCAAACCCACTGTAAATAATATCCACATAAACATATATTTTTAATAGACCATCCACACATCCACTCACTGTAGAAAAACTCCAGTTTACACTCTGTACATATCACACTGTTAATCCAGTGTAAATCTCAGCCCATTGTTGTCTGTGTCTCCAGTGGACGGTTCATCTGTATCGTGTCCAGGTCCTCATGTTGTTCTGGGTTCATGTCTGAACTGTATGTTGTGACCACTGTAAAAACTGAAGCCAATTTCCTTATATGTGTTCACACGGCCAATAAAACGGATTCTGATTCTGAGACTAAAGTTGGGAGAAAGCAGCAGAGTCCTGTCTGGGATTTATTTGAATACGACCACAGAGAAGAAGAGAAAAGAGACCACTGAACTACAACTGAACTACAACTGAACTACAACTGAACTACAACTGAACTACAACTGAACTACAACTGAACTACAACTAAAACTAAACTACAACTAAACTAAAACCAAAACTAAACTAAAACTAAACTAAAACCAAAACTAAACTAAAACTAAGCATTTAGAAAAAAAAAAAAAAAAGAAAGAAAACTAATAAAAACTAGCAAACCTGCTCTAAACACTAATTAAAATGAACTGAATTAGAGAAAAAAAGTCCAAACTAAATGAAACTAAACTATGATGAAACATCTGAAACTATTAGAACCTTTGGTGTTGACGTGGTCTTCAGTTTACCGGCTGACAGACTGTGAGCTGTTGTTGTCCAGCGTCATCTGTTACAAAAATGTCAATCATCTTCTTCTCTGAAACTACATTTCTGATTGACTTCAAACTTGGTCTACAGCTTCTGTATGATGATGGCAACAAAAGTTAGTGAAATTATTTGGATCTGGATCTGATTCTGGATTTGGTGCCACTTTGAAAAATGTTCCCATTCTAACAGATAGGAAGTGGATTGATCCAATAAATCAGTATCAATGATATCAAGTGTGAATTTGAATTTTTTACAGATCTGATTGAATATGAGCAAAACATGGACTATTTCTGTAATAGAATAAATACACAGAACTGGGGGAGAATAAATGGATCTGGATACATTTACCAAAGCTTTGAATTTGGACGCTAAGATACAGGGACACTGGTCCGATTTTTTCTGTTTGTATCTGAAACCACTGATGTTTGAGGAGGTTTAATGTTCATGATGTGTTCACAGACACAGACCAGAGTCTGTGATGTCCATGAGGACTGACCGGTCCAGACATGAGCCTCCGGACTTCAGACCTGAACCTGGACCAGGATCAGGACCTGGACTTGGACCATCCCGGTAAGAGGTCTGACCAAACCAGGTTGACTCACAGGACCTGGTCTGTAGGTTCTTTATGTCCATAATGTGTTTTTAAAATGAAAATGACATAAAAGAAGTAAAAGATAAAACAAGACAAATAATAGAGAGAACACAAGCCAAAATGAAGAGAAAGATTTGTACTTTTTGTTTTTATTCATATCTGGTAGGATAAGTTGTAAATGGGTATTATCATATTAGTGTATAAAGGAAAAAGGATGTGTGATATTATTATTATTATTATTATTATTATTATATTGACAGGAGTACATTAGTTTTTATTTCTTCCTACTCCTTTTCGAGCAAGTGTAATTTCATTTCATTTGTTTTATTCATCTAATTTTCTTATTATTTTTATTTATTTATTTATTTTTGTTTGTTTGTTTGTTTGCTTATCAGTCATTTATGTACCAGTACTTATATTTTGTAGGTTGATTTTTCTTTTGGTTTCACTGTCTACATGTTCAAAAGAAAGATTTCATTCATTCATTCACAAAACATCCACAATTAATTTTTTGGGCTCTTCTGTTTTTTTCTTATAGTGGATAATTTTTTGGGCTGTTGCACCTCTGGGCCACCGTACAGATCAGATCTACAAAGACACAAAATATTTAGTAACAGGCAGAATATTGTTCAAATTACACTTCTCTGTAGACATTTGAGGTTATTCATTTCACCATCAGATTCACGTTTGTATCTGAAACCACTGATGTTTGAGGAGGTTTAATGTTCATGATGTGTTCACAGACACAGACCAGAGTCTGTGACGTCCATGAGGACTCACCGGTCCAGACATGAGCCTCCGGACTTCAAACCTGAACCTGAACCCATGTATGTCTGTCTGTCTGTCTACCTACCTACCTATCCATCTGTAGACCGAAATCCAAAACCAGACAACGAGTCCAAACATGAGAGCAGAGAACAAACAGAGGAACCAAAGTCCAAAATCCAAAACCTGTAACAAATATGAGCGAGCACAGAGCTACATGGAATCCAAACTGTGGAACAATGACAACAAGAAGCAACGACAAACTGTAGGAGAACATGAAGGATGGGGTCAAATCTGTAGACAGGTGGACAACGAGACACTGATGCAACAGATCAGCTGATCTGAAAGGAGGGAAGAACTGAAGTACCACAAAGAAGGACTAACACAAACACATAACAGACATGACCTTAGACACAATGTGAAGATGTGACAGCACACACACACACACACACACACACACATACACACACACACACACATACACACACACACACAGCACCTAGCATTAGCATTCAGGATGGGAATCGATAAGAATTGAACGATTCCAATTCCATTATTGATTTTGCTTATCGATCCGATTCCTTATCAATTCTCATTGGGTGAAGGAATAAAAGAGTACAAACAGGTGTGTTTGCATGAACTGTCTTTTATATTTCCATCTGCACAGAAAATAGAACATATACAGTATGAACAAATAATAAAAACAGACGACATTTGGCCTGGTTTGGGGGGGGGGGGCAGTGACAGTGAAACTCCAGACTCTTTACTAATTCCTCTGTTGCTGCATTTCCACTACGTGGAACCGGTTCGACTCGGCTCGTCTCCTGTTGTTGTGCTCCTCATTTCCTTCCAGGACTGGGGACCAGATACTAAAACGTGATGTAAACACTGCAGACCACTGATTGGTCAGAGTCGTCTCTGTGCCCCGCCCTTTTATATAAAACAGATGCAGAAGTTTCCAGTAAATCTGTCAGTAGGTGAATCCACATGATGACAGTCTGTAAAACTACACCATGGTTTGTCCAGGAGGTTCAGACGCAAACATTCAGCAGGAGTTTGACCAGACAACAGGCAACCAGTGAGTTTATCAGCAACTGTGAGCAGATGACACAAAAGTAACATGTTGCATCGCTATGACGACCAGGTACTGGAAAGTGGGTAGTATCCTGGAATGGAAACAGTCTTCAGGAATAGGACCTGATACCAGACTGAGCCAGGTCGAGCCGGTTCCCTGTAGTGGAAACATGGCATATATGATGGACCGGACATTATTGAACATCAAATCATCAGATGCAAAACCACGTCTGTTTTCTGTGCAGGTTCAGATCAGTGTCTCCAGTGTCCGAGGGTCTGTCTATAAAGAGCAGCTCGTCCATGGACGAACCGGAACACTTCACAAATGAACCTGGAACTTCAGACACACCGAGTCCTAGACGGTTAGTGCCTTGAGTTCACATTAGATGGTTGTTCATCTGTTGTGGTATCAGGTTGTCCTGCTTCAGTGACTGCAGGTCAAATGGACTGATTTGTCAAATTAAAACTCAGGACATGTCATCAAGTTGTCGTGTTGCATTTTAAAACATTTTGGTTTGGTGCATCTGATGAACTGTTTGTTGTTCAGTCACTGCTGATGTTGTGTTTTGAAAGAATGTATTGATATCCACAGAGACAGGAAGAGGACTCATGGTCCTGAGGTGGACCCAGAGTCCTGTCGTTTGTGTCAGAAGGTCCTGGGTGATCCAGTCTGGACCAGCTGTGGACACGGGTTCTGCAGACAGTGCATCACTTCATACTGGGACTGGTTGGGTTCATCAGGAGACTCATCCTGTCCCCAGTGTGAAGAACCATCCAGAACCAGAACCAGAACCAGAGGTGGACCACAGATGGACAGCACTGTACAAGGTAAGACTGGACATGAGTCTGGACGTCAGTGGATCTGAAATTATAATCATCCAAATACAGAAAGACCTGTCTTTCATATTGTACAACCTTATAATATGTTTATTAGGGTGGTCCAAAAAAACGTTTTTCAGATTCTCTGGATTCGAACCCTGCATTTGGTTCCATATCTGGCCAAATTACTTCGGCCCAAATTTGATGCAAATTCATTAATATTCAGAGGTGTCCCAGACAGGTGCAGATGTCTGTATATACTCTAACAGAACTATCCAAATGAATAAGGCATAAGGCAGATTAGAAGAATTTGTATTTCATTCTCCAAATCAAACTGACACTCACATAAAAATGTTCCTTAGAAAGTCCAACAACCACTGTTGGTTTATTGAAATGACCAAAAATGTTCCTGTGTTCTTTGACAACTTGTTGCCAGCACTGTTTGTGATCTGCATTTGTTGTTCGGCTACAGTTGAAGACTGGAATAAGCTCCGCCCCTCTGTCAGTGACATCACTGACAGCTTTAGTGGAATGCCCAGTTTCCTCCTCCTTCTGAAAGTCTGCATCATCAGCCCAGTCTACTGGAGGAACTGTTCAGAATGTTTGTGGCAGATCCAAAGGTTCAAACAAACGCATGGTGCTGGTGGAGACAAAAGCCCTGATCTGCTTCCCTTCACAATCTGATGGATGAAGGACATCCCAACGCTTTAGAGGAACCAAAGAACCTGCATTTAACATCATGGTGTCCACCATCAGCTGCTTCTGCTCTGGTGTCACTCTGGAGTCACAGAATGGACCACAACCAGTTCTACACTCCAGTACCACAGATGTGGGCGGAGTTACTTCATCCATATATTTACTCCAGTACCACAGATGTGGGCGGAGTTACTTCATCCATATATTTACTCCAGTTCCACAGATGTGGGTGGAGTTACTTCATCCATATATTTACTCCAGTTCCACAGATGTGGGCGGAGTTACTTCATCCATATATTTACTCCAGTTCCACAGATGTGGGTGGAGTTACTTCATCCATATATTTACTCCAGTTCCACAGATGTGGGCGGAGTTACTTCATCCATATATTTACTCCAGTTCCACAGATGTGGGCGGAGTTACTTCATCCATATATTTACTCCAGTACCACAGATGTGGGCGGAGTTACTTCATCCATATATTTACTCCAGTACCACAGATGTGGGCGGAGTTACTTCATCCATATATTTCCAGCTGAATCCCTCAGACCTTGGTTCTGATAGTTCTGCTCTTCTCTTACAGCTCAGCTCGTCTGTGCTGAAAATGAACAATTAGTCCATTTACAGGAAACTTCCAGCAACTTGTGCAACCTCTGAAACATCTCCTTTTTCTTCCAATTTTTTTCCTAAATCATCTTTTGAATGCCTAAACCTAATGCAGGGTTCTAATGGAGGTGATTTGAAACTGTATTTTTTACCAGGATTGTTGGACCACCCTAGTGTTTATTTACAAAAACACAAGAACAGCATGTTAAAATGTAAAACATTCATTGTAGCTGGTTGTGTTTCATGCCTAATTTTCTGGTTTTAGAAGAACATAAGCTCATTCTGAGGAGCAGATGTGAACGTGTAGCTGAAGGAACCGATGAAACAGGAAGTGGAACCAGTCTAAACCAGATCTACACTGAGCTCTACATCACAGAGGGACAGAGTGAAGACGTTAATACCCAACATGTGGTGAGGACGCTGGAGACGGTTTATGAGAAGATCATCCACGGCAAACCCATCAGGTGTCAGGACATCTTCAAAGCCCCTCCAAGCCAGCAGAAACCCAGAGTGGTTCTGACCAACGGCGTGGCTGGAGTTGGAAAAACCTTCTCGGTGCTGAAGTTCACTCTGGACTGGGCCGAGGGTTTAGAAAACCAGGACGTCAGTCTGGTGGTTCTGCTGTCCTTCAGAGAGCTGAACCTGGTCTCAGATGAGCAGTACAGTCTGCTGACGCTGCTCCATGTTTTCCATCCAACATTACAGAAGGTCACAGCAGAGCAGATCACTGTCTGCAAACTTCTGTTCATCTTCGACGGCCTGGATGAAAGCAGACTGTCACTGGAATTTAACGACTCTGAGGTGGTTTCAGACGTCACACAGAAGAAACCAGTCAACGTCCTGTTGACCAACCTCATCAAGGGGAACCTGCTTCCATCAGCTCTCATCTGGATAACTTCCAGACCTGCAGCAGCCAATCAGATCCCTCCTTCATGTGTGGACAGGATAACAGAAGTCAGAGGATTCACCACTGATGAGCAGAAGGAGGAGTACTTCAAGAAGAGATCCACTGATGAAGATCTGTCCAAGACTATCATCTCATACATCAAGACTTCCAAAACACTCCACAACATGTGTCAAATTCCACTCTTCTGCTGGATCAGTTCTATGGTTCTGGAGCACATGTTGACTTCAGACCAGAGAGGAGATCTGCCCAAGACCCTGACCAACCTGTACTCACACTTCATCATGGTCCAGACAAAGAGGAAGAAGGAGAAGTATGAAAAAGGACATGAGACCGGACCAGAGGAGCTGACAGACGCTGACCGGGAAGTTCTTCTGAAGTTGGGTAGATTGGCATTTGAACAACTGATGGAAGGAAACATCATGTTCTATGACGAAGACCTGGAGCAGTGTGGTCTGGACGTCACAGAGGCCTTGGTTTACTCTGGAGTTTGTACAGAGATCTTCAAAACAGAGAGTGTGATGTTCCAGAAAACAGTCTACAGCTTTGTTCATCTGAGCATTCAGGAGTTTCTGGCTGCAGTCTACATCTACCACTGTTACACCAACAGGAACTATGAAGTACTGGAGGGGTTTCTGGAACAATGGGACCGTAATTCAACACTGGATGCCTTTTTGAAAAAAGCCATGGGAACGTCCCTGTCCAGTGAAAATGGTCACCCGGACTTGTTCATTCGTTTCCTTCATGGCCTCTGTCTGGAGTCCAACCAGAGAGTTTTAGAAGATCTACTGGGTCCAACAGAGATCAGTCCAAAAACAATACAGACAGTCATACACAACCTGAAGGAGATGAACACTGATGATATCTGTCCTGACAGAAGCATCAACATCTTCCACTGTTTGACGGAGATGAACGACCAAACGGTCCATCAGGAGATCCAAGAGTTCCTGAAGTCAGAGAACAGATCAGAGAAGGAACTGTCTGAGATCCAGTGTTCAGCTCTGGCCTACATGCTGCAGATGTCAGAGGCGGTTCTGGATGAGTTGGATCTGAAGAAGTACAACACATCAGATAAAGGACGACGGAGACTGATACCAGCCGTGAGGAACTGCAGAAAGGCTCAGTGAGTACTGATGTAAATATTAACACGTAGTAACATTATTTAACAGTTTGTGCAATCAGTGCCATTGTGTTGAATATTAAATTCTCTATTCCTGCTCTGCTTTGGTTTGTAGACTTTCTGGATGTGGACTCACAGAAGTTCACTGTGAAGTCCTGCTCAGAGCTCTGCAGTCCGATCCTTCTCATCTGACAGAACTCACCCTGAGTTATAACACTCACTTAAAAGATCCAGGAGTAAAGATACTGGCGACTGGACTGCAGAGTCCACAGTGTGTACTGGAGAAGTTAAGGTACAACATTCTGTTTCCATAAATTAGTTTTAAGATGGATTGATTCAGATCCAGTGATCTGGTGATATTATACATGAGGGATCAAAATTAGAGAACAATTCAGGATAACTTGATTTATTCATTGCTCAATATTTAAAGGTGTGGGAGACTTTCGTGACTAGTTTTTCCTCAGATCTGTCCGTCCTCAGTCATATCCTCAGTTTCATGAATCTGTTGGTCTGTCTGTCATTCCTCAGCTCAGTCTGTCATTACAGTGAACAGTTTCTTAGTTCCATCCACCACAAACAAACCATGTGTTTACAGACAGAGCTGGGAGCGAACTGAGCATCTGAGGAATTTTGTCGTGGTGGAGTAATTCCAGCTGCGACGTTGAACCGATTGTTCATTGAAGTTGTAAATATTATCCTGTCCAGTCTTTCATTTGTCTTTGGTGGATGGTCAGCCTTCCTGGTGGACTTGAATGAGTTTGTGACTTAGTAAAGATGTACCGTACTTTCTGGGCTACAAGTCCCACCTGACTATAAGCCACAGGTGTCCACGTTGTGACATGAGATATTTCCACAGACAGATGGTAAACAGACAGATGATTTAAATATTTATTTCCATCCCTTCACTGCTTTTTTCCAAACAGTGTCTGTACCACGGCAGTCAAACGTCAGGAACAGGCTGGTTCAAAACCCCAGAACAGTCGTTGATCTGTCTCTTCCTCTTCCTTCTGCTCATTAAACCACTGCAGTCGTCTTCTTCAGTGTTGGAGCTGAACATCCTCAAAGGCTCCGTCACACCTTTTCAGTCTCTCTTCCGTTGTCCCTCATTGTCTCTTCAGTGCTGCAGCTCTGTTTCCTTCTTTACAGACACATTATGGAAGTTAATCTGTCTCATCAGATTTTGAATTATAAAAGCCATTGAATATCTGGCACTGAATTTTTTTTTTGCCCTGAAATTAAGTATGTGATTTTTTTGTTTCTCAATTTTACTATGTTCATAAATTTAGAAATAACAAAATTCAGAAGCAAAAAAATTCAGATCACACATCCGGGACAGCAAGGATAAGCAATGATTCAAGTCGAACCACAACACCAGCCAACCAAGTTACATTAGGTTGGTCATGTGACACCGAAAAAGTCAGATACTTAATTTCAGTAAAAAAAATTCAGTGGCTTTTATAATTCAAAATGTGATGAGACAGATTTACTTCCATTACACATCGATTGGTTTGAACTTCAAAGCTGCGTCATATGCATTTCTTTGTGTTTTCCATGATGAGGGTTTGTGCAAAATGATTGTTCCAAGTTCAGCTTAAACCTTCTCCTCTTCATCACTTCTTCCTCCTGTCTGTCTCACTTTTGTGCTTCCTGTTAGAGCACCCCCTGGAGGACGTTAGCCTGTAATAATCTATACTGGAGCTGCATCGTTGTATAAGCCGCAGGGTTCAAAAGGAGAAAAAAGTAGCGGCTTATAGTCCGGAAAGTACGGTAATATTCTGGAAATCACAGATTTGGAAGAACCAACTTCTCTTGCTTTTGCTGACAGGGTCCTCCTTTCAGCCTTCACAGGAACACCTGCTGCTGGAGCTTTCCAATCCGTGTATCATTCGTTCATTTGTTTTTCAATTTAAAACCAAAAATTAAAAAAACACTCATTTTTTTGTTTTTCATTTTCAAAACCTCAATGAAAAACAGATAACAGTTTGTTTTTCCATTTCCCGATTTTGTGCTCAAATGAAAAATGGAAAAAATAGATAATGACCGTTCCATCCGATTTTGCTATTTTCAATATAGTTCAGTTTTCTGACCCAGAAGCAGTCATTACTAGGGAAAAAAATAAACAATTTTCCGAATTAACGAGATACTGTTTTCTGAAAAAAATGTAAATTCGGCTCTGTTTTTCTGAATTAATTAATTCAGAAAAACAGAGCCAAATGAATTTTTTTGTGTGAATGCAGTACGCTTCCGTACGTATCAAACAGCTGCTTAATTACAGCAAAATATTCCTCCAGGCTGACCAGGATTCTGTTTGTTTATTTTTTCCCTAGTAACGACTACTTCCAGGTCAGACAGCTGAACTATATTGAAAATAGTAAAATCGGATGAAAAGGTTGTTATGCGTTTTTTCCATTTTTCATTTGAGCACAAAATCAGGAAGTGGAAAAACAAACCATTATCCATTCTTCATTGTGATTTTAAATTGAAAAACAAAAAAACAAGTGTTTTTTTGGGGGGGGGTTTTGATTTTTGGTTTTAAATTGAAAAACAAACGAACGAATGATACATGGATCGTTTCAGTCCCTTTAGGATGGCTCACATTCTTGTGAAGTCAGTGAAAAGTGGAAGTTCAGGAAGCCAGTTCAATAGTGTTTGTCAGAAAATGAAGGGAATTCGCCCCGTGTGTCAGATTCACACAGGTTTCTGAAAGCGGTCTCTAATTTTGATCACAGTTTTGTTTTTTTTTTAATTTCTTATCTAAGTTTTTTATGCTGTACATCAGAATATATATAATTCATGAAATCTGCTTAAAATACTGCTATTTTATTTGTGTTTGGATCATTTTAAAACAGGACAATACAGTAAATTGTCAGTTGTTCTTTAATTTTGACCTCCAGTGTATTTATGTGGTTTTTGCAGGTTAACGAACTGTCAGGTCACATGTGATGGTTGTGGCTTCCTGGCATCAGCTCTGAAGTCCAACCCGGTCCATCTACAGGAGCTGGAGCTGAGCAAAAACTTCCTGCAGGATTCAGGAGTGGAGCAGCTCTGTGAGGTTCTACAGATTCAGCAATCTGCACTGAGAGTTCTGAGGTCAGAGTTCCAAATGTTTCATGTAATTATTGGATTATTCAGGTTATAATGAAGTCAGGAAAACCATCCATCCGTCCATCCATCCGTCCATCCATGCTTCCGTTAAATTCTTATCGATTCTCATCCCTATGTATATTTTATTTATCTTATTCTAAACTGTAAAGCGCTTTGTGATTTTATCTGTGAAACATGCTGTATAAATAATATTTACTTACTTATAATCTACAGTAGTTTGGAATAGGGCTAAAAACTCTGTGGGTCTAGTTTGTATTTGTTTTAATCGATCACATCCAGGTGACGGGAAGTTCAGAATGCAGGGACAGTGTGTTTGTGTTTGGTGTTTGAAAAGCACGTGTTTTTGTCGAACATTAGACGTAAATAAAACACAAACTGAAGCGGACTTCAGAAATGGCATCATGCAAAGAGACAAAGGGAGGAGAAGAAAGACTGACAGATCATTTAAAGTTCAGAAATAATCCAAAAGTCCACCCCAGTCGAGCATTACCATGTGTTTGATGGACAGGTTGCGGTTCTGCGGTTTGTCGCAGATCAGCTGTTCTGCTCTGGCCTCGGCTCTGAAGTCCAGCCCCCCCCACCTCACAGAACTGGATTTGAGTGAAAACCCAGACCTGAAGGATTCTGGAGTGAAGTTACTGTGCGATGAACTGCAGAATCCACTGTGTCGACTCAAGACTCTGAGGTCAGTTCTTTACTTTTCTTGTACCTTTCTGCGTGTTATTGATCTGCAGCATGTGAAGGTTAAACTGAATGTATTTACACAGTTATGACTGCAACATACGAGCTGAAATATTTATTCTCAGGCTGTAAACTGAGTACAAAAATGTGTTGCATATTTGTTGATTAGTTTTTTTTGTCAGTCAGATTGTGATAATAGACATTAAATGTAAATCCTGCTGTTAATGTAAAGTTACACTATGAAAAAAAAAAAAAAAGAAACAGTAAAAAGAAAAACAGTATTATTCCGGCAGCTGGGGTGCCAAAAAAATACTGTTAAATAACAGAAAGTAACCATCTCATAAAAATACGGTAATTTTCCATAATTAAAATACAGTTTTTGTCCTAACTTTACATGAGATTTTGCATTTTTTTTTGACTTTTTAATGTTTAATAAAGAATATTTTCATGTATTAAAATAATCCAATTCCCTATAAATATATATATAAATAATTTTCAGTGAGACTCAGTTGTCCAATCCACTGATAAAAACTGTATTTGGACAGTTTATCAGTGCTTATACATGTTATACATTCACAAAAATACATTTATTCAACAGTTTTGTTGTGAAACCTTCTGTAATTACACAAGATATTTGTCAATTAACAAACAAGTCTGGTTCAGCTGACAGAACTAATACTTCTGTTACCGTTAACTGTCAGTAATTTTATCTGGTTTTATTTTATTTGGGTTTTTTTTACAGTATTAAACATTAAATAAACAGTTTAATCTCATAAGTAGAAAATAAATACTTGTGAAATTACAACACATTTGCAAATTTATTTGAACTGTATTTTTCTGTGAAAAAAGAAAAAAATTTCTTTTAAAAATAGAAATTTTATGGTTATTCACAGTTACAGTTTTTTCGTGTTATTTTCCATTTGACATGTAAAATCACAGTCTGTTTTTGTCATTTCATTGATATTTTCCTGTATCTGAAAAATACAGGAAAAATCTGTCAAATAAACAGTGAAAATTCTGTTAAATTACAGATTTTTTTTTACAGTGTAGATAATTGATATATATTGAAATATAATTAATGAAAAGCTGTTTGATGTGTTTAGCCCTATACTTATACTATTCCTCATCTGCATCAATGACATCATTAAAGCCCTCCCCCATTTAGGGCGATCGAGAAGAAGACGACTTAGTCCAGGGGTCTCGAACATGTGGACCGGGGGCCAAATGTGGTCCACCAAAAGTTCCAGTCTGACCCCTGGGATGTTTTTGCAAAGTACAAAACTTCCAGTCTTGAACTGAATGAAGCAAAAAAACAAAATTGCTTGAATCAAGGAAAAAATGTTGAATTAAGCAAAAAAAAAAAAAAAATGCTTGAATTAAGGAAAAAATGTTGAATTCGCAAAAAAAAAAAAATCTTCAAAATCACTTTTGGGAACAGTACTTAATCGATCTTTTATTTGCTAATTGGTCATAAATAATTCCGTGCAGTTTTATAAATATTCCTGTCATTCATATGTTGCTGTCCTTCCAGACTTGAATGCTGCAGTTTGTCTCAGATCAGCTGTTCTTCTCTGTCCATGGTGCTGAAGTCCAATCCTGCCCATCTACAAGAACTGGATTTAAGTAAAAATAAACTGCAAGATGTGGGAGTCGAACTACTGACCTCTGGATTAGAAAACCCACTGTGTCGACTGAAAACTCTGAGGTCAGTTTATGAGCTCTGTTTACAAAACAGTTACAACACTTTCAGAAAGACAATCAAAACTATGGATTAGATTAGATTAGATTAGATTAGATTAGATTCAGTTAGATCGTAATAGCCATTTGAAGGCAGTAACAGGACTTTCTTTCTAATTCTAACTCGTTGCTGTGTGTTTCTTCTAGGTTGCGTCTGTGCAGACTGTCTCAGATCAGCTGTTCCACTCTGGTTTCAGCTCTTCAGTCTAATCCTTCTCATCTCGTAGAACTGGACCTCAGTGAAAATGATCTGCAGGATTTAGGAGTGACTCATCTGTGTGTTTTTCTGCAGAATCCACACTGTAAACTGCAGACTCTGAAGTGAGTCCACAGACCAAACCCTGACCCCCATGTCCAGATCCTGTTATTAAAAATACAAAAGCTTCACACTGGAAAAAAAACAAAAAAAACAAGACATAAAACTGGTAATATTCCGGCAGCAGGGGTGCCCAAAAAATACAGTGAAATAACAGAAAATAACCATCACATAAAAATACGGTAATTTTCCATAATTAAAATACAGTTTTTTGCTCTAATTTTACATTAGATTTTACATATTTTTTTGACTTTTTAATGTTTAATAAAGAATATTTACATGTATTAAAACAATCCAATTCCCTATAAATATACATATAAATAATTTTCAGTGAGACTCAGTTGTCCAATCCACTGATAAAAACTGTATTTGGACAGTTTATCAGTGCTTATACATGTTATACATTCACAAAAATACATTTATTCAACAGTTTTGTTGTGAATCCTCCTGTAATTACACAAGATATTTGTCAATTAACAAACAAGTCTGGTTCAACTGACAGAACTAATACTTCTGTTACTGTTAATTGTCAGTAATTTTATCTGGATTTCTTATTTTTTTTGCAGTATTAAACTTTAAATTAACAGTTTAATCTCATAAATAGAAAAGAAATATTTGTGAAATTATGATACATTTGCAAATGTATTTTAACTGTATTTTTCTGTGAAAGAAGAAAAAAATTCTTTTAAAAAAACGGAAATTTTTTGGTTATTCACAGTTACAGTTTTTTCCTGTTCTTTTACATTTGACATGTAAAATCACAGTCTGTTTTTGTTGTTTCATTGATATTTTCCTGTATCTGAAAAATACAGGAAAAATCTGTCAAATAAACAGTGAAAATTCTGTTAAATTACAGATTTTTTTTACAGTGTACAGCAGAAAAAGTTGAAGCTTGGTACCAGTCATGTGTTTGTCAAATTAGATTCAATTCACGTCAATATTAGTTGAGTTCTAATTTTAAATGTGTGGTAAATGGGAATTTCAATGTTAAATGTAAATGTCCACAGAGTCCACATTCCACAGTGGATGTGGACAATTTTGTGCCAGAAATTACAGATTTTTTTTTTACAGTGTAGTTATTATAGTGCGATAGTCAATGGTGTATGCTGCCTTCAGACCACATATTAATATACTGTCTTTTTTCCACTCAAAGTGGACTCAGGATGTTATTTTCCACAGCTGTCCACACCACATCTGCAGGAGAACCACTGATGAGTCAAAACCCGACTCATTCTAACATTTCTGTCAGATATGAGACATACAGCTTATGTTGACTGCCACCTTGTTTGGTGATTAATCTAGGAAATCTAATTGGCATAGACAGTGAATATGAACCAAGGTTATTATCGTTAACGAAAACTAACGAAATGACCAAAACTAGAATTGTAAAAACATTTTCGTTAACTGAAATAAATAAAAACTACACTGTAAAAAAAAATCTGTAATTTAACTGAATTTTCACTGTTTATTTTACAGATTTTTCTTGTATTTTTCAGATACAGGAAAATATCAATGAAATGACAAGAACAGACTGTGATTTTACATGTCAAATGGAAAAGAACAGGAAAAAACTGGAACTGTGAATAACCAAAAACTTTACATTTTTTTAAAAGAATTTTTTTCTTTTTCACAGAAAAATACAGTTCAAATACATTTGCAAATGTATCATAATTTCACAAATATTTCTTTTCTATTTATGAGATTAAACTGTTAATTTAAAGTTTAATACTGTAAAAAAAATAAATAAAACCAGATAAAATTACTGACAGTTAACGGTAACAGAAGTATTAGTTCTGTCAGTTGAACCAGACTTGTTTGTTCATTGACAAATATCTTGTGTAATTACAGGAGGTTTCACAACAAAAATGTTGAATAAATGTATTTTTGTGAATGTATAACATGTATAAGCACTGATAAACTGTCCAAATACAGTTTTTATCAGTGGATTGGACAACTGAGTCTGACTGAAAATGATTTATATATATATATATATATTTATAGGGAATTGGATTGTTTTAATACATGTAAATATTCTTTATTAAATATTAAAAAGTCAAAAAAAAAAAAGTAAAATCTCATGTAAAGTTAGGGCAAAAAACTGTATTTGAATTATGGAAAATTACCGTATTTTTATGAGATGGTTATTTTCTGTTATTTTACAGTATTTTTTGGCGCCCCCACTGCTGGAATAATATTGTTTTTTTACAGGTTTTTTTTTTTTTTTACAGTGTGGGGTCATGAGCCAAAACCACTGGTTTACGCTGCTCTTGTCGACAGCACTCATACGTCGTATGCAGCTGTTCGTCTGTTCGTCTGTTTCTAATTCAGTCCTTCTTCATTCATTCCAGACTCAGCTGCTGTAAACTAACACACATCAGCTGTTCGTCTTTGGCCTCAGCTCTGCAGTCCAACCCCATCCATCTGACAGAGTTAGACCTGAGTGAGAACAAACTGCAGGATTCAGGAGTTCAACAACTGTGTACTGGAATGAAAATGCCTCAGTGCAGACTGGAAACCATCAGGTACATGATCTGACATTTACTGATGTATTTGAGCTGGTTCATGGAGGATGTGTTGGGTGTGTTCTGTTCTAGGTTTTTAAGGCCTTGAGGTTATCATGATTGATTGACTGATTTATTAGGAACAGTGCATATTACTGAACATCTCCAACAGTGTCAGCTGTAAATCTGTCAGATTGTAGCAGCAGTGTCATTTCCATCTGTAGTCTTTAGGCAGGTGACAGGAAAGACAGTGGACAAAAAGACAAAACATCCTAAAAACACACAGAACAACAGTGAGGACCATCTACTGATGGAACCAGGTTTGGTTTGCCTTCATCCAATGTTTCAGTTTTAATTTAAAGGAGGCGTATGACTGAGTCTGTTCTGTTGAGGTAAACTGTTCTAATACTCAGTTCCAGTGACTGACAGTGTAATTTGTCCAATAGTAGTGCACCTGCGTGGCCCCTCCCACTGACAGAGCAATGGCCCCTCCCACTAACAGAGCGGGATTTGATCAAATCTGTCAAAGGAGGAGGGGCCAGTCCATGTAAGACTTTAAATATCAGGCACACATTCTTAAAATTCACAAAATTATTACAATTAAGAAATTTATATTTATAAAAACAAATGCTGTGGTGGAAATTAAATGGTTTAATGATTGGAGCTGTAGAAAGAAAACTGAGCTGAACTGAATTCATACATGAAACTGGACTTACTGAGCTGCGCTGTTTTCAGTTGTGTTACTCTTTACTTTGTTTCAGTTGTGTTACTCTTTACTTTGTTTCAGTTGTGTTACTCTTTACTTTGTTTCAGTTGTGTTACTCTTTACGTTGTTTCAGTTGTGTTACTCTTTTCTTTGTTTCAGTTGTGTTACTCTTTTCTTTGTTTCAGTTGTGTTACTCTTTACTTTGTTTCAGTTGTGTTACTCTTTTCTTTGTTTCAGTTGTGTTACTCTTTTCTTTGTTTCAGTTGTGTTACTCTTTACGTTGTTTCAGTTGTGTTACTCTTTCTTTGTTTCAGTTGTGTTACTCTTTACTTTGTTTCAGTTGTGTTACTCTTTTCTTTGTTTCAGTTGTGTTACTCTTTACTTTGTTTCAGTTGTGTTACTCTTACTTTGTTTCAGTTGTGTTACTCTTTTCTTTGTTTCAGTTGTGTTACTCTTTTCTTTGTTTCAGTTGTGTTACTCTTTACTTTGTTTCAGTTGTGTTACTCTTTTCTTTGTTTCAGTTGTGTTACTCTTTACTTTGTTTCAGTTGTGTTACTCTTTACGTTGTTTCAGTTGTGTTACTCTTTTCTTTGTTTCAGTTGTGTTACTCTTTTCTTTGTTTCGGTTGTGTTACTCTTTACTTTGTTTCGGTTGTGTACTCTTACGTTGTTCAGTTGTGTTACTCTTTACTTTGTTTCAGTTGTGTTACTCTTTACTTTGTTTCAGTTGTGTTACTCTTTTCTTTGTTCAGTTGTGTTACTCTTTACTTTGTTTCAGTTGTGTTACTCTTTACTTTGTTTCAGTTGTGTTACTCTTTTCTTTGTTTCAGTTGTGTTACTCTTTACTTTGTTTCAGTTGTGTTACTCTTTACTTTGTTTCAGTTGTGTTACTCTTTTCTTTGTTTCAGTTGTGTTACTCTTTACTTTGTTTCAGTTGTGTTACTCTTTACGTTGTTTCAGTTGTGTTACTCTTTTCTTTGTTTCAGTTGTGTTACTCTTTTCTTTGTTTCGGTTGTGTTACTCTTTACTTTGTTTCAGTTGTGTTACTCTTTTCTTTGTTTCAGTTGTGTTACTCTTTTCTTTGTTTCAGTTGTGTTACTCTTTACTTTGTTTCAGTTGTGTTACTCTTTACTTTGTTTCAGTTGTGTTACTCTTTTCTTTGTTTCAGTTGTGTTACTCTTTACTTTGTTTCAGTTGTGTTACTCTTTACTTTGTTTCAGTTGTGTTACTCTTTTCTTTGTTTCAGTTGTGTTACTCTTTACTTTGTTTCAGTTGTGTTACTCTTTACTTTGTTTCAGTTGTGTTACTCTTTACTTTGTTTCAGTTGTGTTACTCTTTACTTTGTTTCAGTTGTGTTACTCTTTACTTTGTTTCAGTTGTGTTACTCTTTACTTTGTTTCAGTTGTGTTACTCTTTTCTTTGTTTCGGTTGTGTTACTCTTTACTTTGTTTCAGTTGTGTTACTCTTTTCTTTGTTTCAGTTGTGTTACTCTTTTCTTTGTTTCAGTTGTGTTACTCTTTACTTTGTTTCAGTTGTGTTACTCTTTACTTTGTTTCAGTTGTGTTACTCTTTTCTTTGTTTCAGTTGTGTTACTCTTTACTTTGTTTCAGTTGTGTTACTCTTTACTTTGTTTCAGTTGTGTTACTCTTTTCTTTGTTTCAGTTGTGTTACTCTTTACTTTGTTTCAGTTGTGTTACTCTTTACGTTGTTTCAGTTGTGTTACTCTTTTCTTTGTTTCAGTTGTGTTACTCTTTTCTTTGTTTCGGTTGTGTTACTCTTTACTTTGTTTCAGTTGTGTTACTCTTTACTTTGTTTCAGTTGTGTTACTCTTTACTTTGTTTCAGTTGTTACTCTTTACTTTGTTTCAGTTGTGTTACTCTTTACGTTGTTTCAGTTGTGTTACTCTTTTCTTTGTTTCAGTTGTGTTACTCTTTTCTTTGTTTCAGTTGTGTTACTCTTTACTTTGTTTCAGTTGTGTTACTCTTTACTTTGTTTCAGTTGTGTTACTCTTTACGTTGTTTCAGTTGTGTTACTCTTTTCTTTGTTTCAGTTGTGTTACTCTTTTCTTTGTTTCAGTTGTGTTACTCTTTACGTTGTTTCAGTTGTGTTACTCTTTTCTTTGTTTCAGTTGTGTTACTCTTTTCTTTGTTTCAGTTGTGTTACTCTTTACGTTGTTTCAGTTGTGTTACTCTTTTCTTTGTTTCAGTTGTGTTACTCTTTACTTTGTTTCAGTTGTGTTACTCTTTACTTTGTTTCAGTTGTGTTACTCTTTACTTTGTTTCAGTTGTTACTCTTTACTTTGTTTCAGTTGTGTTAGTCTTTACTTTGTTTCAGTTGTGTTACTCTTTACTTTGTTTCGGTTGTGTTACTCTTTTCTTTGTTTCAGTTGTGTTACTCTTTACTTTGTTTCAGTTGTGTTACTCTTTTCTTTGTTTCAGTTGTGTTACTCTTTACTTTGTTTCAGTTGTGTTACTCTTTTCTTTGTTTCAGTTGTGTTACTCTTTACTTTGTTTCAGTTGTGTTACTCTTTTCTTTGTTTCAGTTGTGTTACTCTTTACTTTGTTTCAGTTGTGTTACTCTTTTCTTTGTTTCAGTTGTGTTACTCTTTACTTTGTTTCAGTTGTGTTACTCTTTACTTTGTTTCAGTTGTGTTACTCTTTACGTTGTTTCAGTTGTGTTACTCTTTACGTTGTTTCAGTTGTGTTACTCTTTACTTTGTTTCAGTTGTGTTACTCTTTACTTTGTTTCAGTTGTGTTACTCTTTACTTTGTTTCAGTTGTGTTACTCTTTGTCTTGTTTCAGTTGTGTTACTCTTTACTTTGTTTCAGTTGTGTTACTCTTTACTTTGTTTCAGCTGTGTTACTCTTTACTTTGTTTCAGTTGTGTTACTCTTTGTCTTGTTTCAGTTGTGTTACTCTTTACTTTGTTTGAGTTGTGTTACTCTTTACGTTGTTTCAGTTGTGTTACTCTTTACTTTGTTTCAGTTGTGTTACTCTTTTCTTTGTTTCAGTTGTGTTACTCTTTACTTTGTTTCAGTTGTGTTACTCTTTACGTTGTTTCAGTTGTGTTACTCTTTACTTTGTTTCAGTTGTGTTACTCTTTACTTTGTTTCAGTTGTGTTACTCTTTACGTTGTTTCAGTTGTGTTACTCTTTACTTTGTTTCAGTTGTGTTACTCTTTACTTTGTTTCAGTTGTGTTACTCTTTGTCTTGTTTCAGTTGTGTTACTCTTTACTTTGTTTCAGTTGTGTTACTCTTTACTTTGTTTCAGTTGTGTTACTCTTTACTTTGTTTCAGTTGTGTTACTCTTTACTTTGTTTCGGTTGTGTTACTCTTTACGTTGTTTCAGTTGTGTTACTCTTTTCTTTGTTTCAGTTGTGTTACTCTTTACTTTGTTTCAGTTGTGTTACTCTTTACGTTGTTTCAGTTGTGTTACTCTTTCTTTGTTTCAGTTGTGTTACTCTTTTCTTTGTTTCAGTTGTGTTACTCTTTACTTTGTTTCAGTTGTGTTACTCTTTACTTTGTTTCAGTTGTGTTACTCTTTACTTTGTTTCAGTTGTGTTACTCTTTACTTTGTTTCAGTTGTGTTACTCTTTACTTTGTTTCAGTTGTGTTACTCTTTACTTTGTTTCAGTTGTGTTACTCTTTTCTTTGTTTCAGTTGTGTTACTCTTTACTTTGTTTCAGTTGTGTTACTCTTTACGTTGTTTCAGTTGTGTTACTCTTTTCTTTGTTTCAGTTGTGTTACTCTTTTCTTTGTTTCGGTTGTGTTACTCTTTACTTTGTTTCAGTTGTGTTACTCTTTACTTTGTTTCAGTTGTGTTACTCTTTACTTTGTTTCAGTTGTTACTCTTTACTTTGTTTCAGTTGTGTTACTCTTTACGTTGTTTCAGTTGTGTTACTCTTTTCTTTGTTTCAGTTGTGTTACTCTTTTCTTTGTTTCAGTTGTGTTACTCTTTACTTTGTTTCAGTTGTGTTACTCTTTACGTTGTTTCAGTTGTGTTACTCTTTTCTTTGTTTCAGTTGTGTTACTCTTTTCTTTGTTTCAGTTGTGTTACTCTTTACGTTGTTTCAGTTGTGTTACTCTTTTCTTTGTTTCAGTTGTGTTACTCTTTTCTTTGTTTCAGTTGTGTTACTCTTTACTTTGTTTCAGTTGTGTTACTCTTTACTTTGTTTCAGTTGTGTTACTCTTTACTTTGTTTCAGTTGTTACTCTTTACTTTGTTTCAGTTGTGTTAGTCTTTACTTTGTTTCAGTTGTGTTACTCTTTACTTTGTTTCGGTTGTGTTACTCTTTTCTTTGTTTCAGTTGTGTTACTCTTTACTTTGTTTCAGTTGTGTTACTCTTTTCTTTGTTTCAGTTGTGTTACTCTTTACTTTGTTTCAGTTGTGTTACTCTTTTCTTTGTTTCAGTTGTGTTACTCTTTACTTTGTTTCAGTTGTGTTACTCTTTTCTTTGTTTCAGTTGTGTTACTCTTTACTTTGTTTCAGTTGTGTTACTCTTTACTTTGTTTCAGTTGTGTTACTCTTTACGTTGTTTCAGTTGTGTTACTCTTTACGTTGTTTCAGTTGTGTTACTCTTTACTTTGTTTCAGTTGTGTTACTCTTTACTTTGTTTCAGTTGTGTTACTCTTTGTCTTGTTTCAGTTGTGTTACTCTTTACTTTGTTTCAGTTGTGTTACTCTTTACTTTGTTTCAGCTGTGTTACTCTTTACTTTGTTTCAGTTGTGTTACTCTTTGTCTTGTTTCAGTTGTGTTACTCTTTACTTTGTTTCAGTTGTGTTACTCTTTACTTTGTTTGAGTTGTGTTACTCTTTACGTTGTTTCAGTTGTGTTACTCTTTACTTTGTTTGAGTTGTGTTACTCTTTTCTTTGTTTCAGTTGTGTTACTCTTTACTTTGTTTCAGTTGTGTTACTCTTTACTTTGTTTCAGTTGTGTTACTCTTTACTTTGTTTCAGTTGTGTTACTCTTTACGTTGTTTCAGTTGTGTTACTCTTTACTTTGTTTCAGTTGTGTTACTCTTTACTTTGTTTCAGTTGTGTTACTCTTTGTCTTGTTTCAGTTGTGTTACTCTTTACTTTGTTTCAGTTGTGTTACTCTTTACTTTGTTTCAGTTGTGTTACTCTTTACTTTGTTTCAGTTGTGTTAGTCTTTACTTTGTTTCAGTTGTGTTACTCTTTACTTTGTTTCGGTTGTGTTACTCTTTACTTTGTTTCAGTTGTGTTACTCTTTACTTTGTTTCAGTTGTGTTACTCTTTACGTTGTTTCAGTTGTGTTACTCTTTTCTTTGTTTCAGTTGTGTTACTCTTTACTTTGTTTCAGTTGTGTTACTCTTTACTTTGTTTCAGTTGTGTTACTCTTTTCTTTGTTTCAGTTGTGTTACTCTTTACTTTGTTTCAGTTGTGTTACTCTTTTCTTTGTTTCGGTTGTGTTACTCTTTACTTTGTTTCAGTTGTGTTACTCTTTACTTTGTTTCGGTTGTGTTACTCTTTACTTTGTTTCAGTTGTGTTACTCTTTACTTTGTTTCAGTTGTGTTACTCTTTACGTTGTTTCAGTTGTGTTACTCTTTACTTTGTTTCAGTTGTGTTACTCTTTTCTTTGTTTCAGTTGTGTTACTCTTTTCTTTGTTTCAGTTGTGTTACTCTTTACTTTGTTTCGGTTGTGTTACTCTTTTCTTTGTTTCAGTTGTGTTACTCTTTTCTTTGTTTCAGTTGTGTTACTCTTTACTTTGTTTCAGTTGTGTTACTCTTTACTTGGTTTCAGTTGTGTTACTCTTTACTTTGTTTCAGTTGTGTTACTCTTTTCTTTGTTTCAGTTGTGTTACTCTTTACTTTGTTTCAGTTGTGTTACTCTTTTCTTTGTTTCAGTTGTGTTACTCTTTACTTTGTTTCAGTTGTGTTACTCTTTTCTTTGTTTCAGTTGTGTTACTCTTTACTTTGTTTCAGTTGTGTTACTCTTTACTTTGTTTCAGTTGTGTTACTCTTTACGTTGTTTCAGTTGTGTTACTCTTTACGTTGTTTCAGTTGTGTTACTCTTTACTTTGTTTCAGTTGTGTTACTCTTTACTTTGTTTCAGTTGTGTTACTCTTTGTCTTGTTTCAGTTGTGTTACTCTTTACTTTGTTTCAGTTGTGTTACTCTTTACTTTGTTTCAGTTGTGTTACTCTTTACTTTGTTTCAGTTGTGTTACTCTTTGTCTTGTTTCAGTTGTGTTACTCTTTACTTTGTTTCAGTTGTGTTACTCTTTACTTTGTTTGAGTTGTGTTACTCTTTACGTTGTTTCAGTTGTGTTACTCTTTACTTTGTTTCAGTTGTGTTACTCTTTTCTTTGTTTCAGTTGTGTTACTCTTTACTTTGTTTCAGTTGTGTTACTCTTTACGTTGTTTCAGTTGTGTTACTCTTTACTTTGTTTCAGTTGTGTTACTCTTTACTTTGTTTCGGTTGTGTTACTCTTTACTTTGTTTCAGTTGTGTTACTCTTTACTTTGTTTCGGTTGTGTTAGTCTTTACTTTGTTTCAGTTGTGTTACTCTTTACTTTGTTTCGGTTGTGTTACTCTTTACTTTGTTTCAGTTGTGTTACTCTTTACTTTGTTTCAGTTGTGTTACTCTTTACGTTGTTTCAGTTGTGTTACTCTTTTCTTTGTTTCAGTTGTGTTACTCTTTACTTTGTTTCAGTTGTGTTACTCTTTACTTTGTTTCAGTTGTGTTACTCTTTTCTTTGTTTCGGTTGTGTTACTCTTTACTTTGTTTCAGTTGTGTTACTCTTTTCTTTGTTTCGGTTGTGTTACTCTTTACTTTGTTTCAGTTCTGTTACTCTTTTCTTTGTTTCAGTTGTGTTACTCTTTACTTTGTTTCAGTTGTGTTACTCTTTTCTTTGTTTCAGTTGTGTTACTCTTTACTTTGTTTCAGTTGTGTTACTCTTTTCTTTGTTTCAGTTGTGTTACTCTTTACTTTGTTTCAGTTGTGTTACTCTTTACCGTTGTTTCAGTTGTGTTACTCTTTACGTTGTTTCAGTTGTGTTACTCTTTACTTTGTTTCAGTTGTGTTACTCTTTACTTTGTTTCAGTTGTGTTACTCTTTACTTTGTTTCAGTTGTGTTACTCTTTACTTTGTTTCAGTTGTGTTACTCTTTTCTTTGTTTCAGTTGTGTTACTCTTTACTTTGTTTCAGTTGTGTTACTCTTTTCTTTGTTTCAGTTGTGTTACTCTTTACTTTGTTTCAGTTGTGTTACTCTTTACTTTGTTTCAGTTGTGTTACTCTTTACTTTGTTTCAGTTGTGTTACTCTTTACGTTGTTTCAGTTGTGTTACTCTTTTCTTTGTTTCAGTTGTGTTACTCTTTACTTTGTTTCAGTTGTGTTACTCTTTACTTTGTTTCAGTTGTGTTACTCTTTACTTTGTTTCAGTTGTGTTACTCTTTGTCTTGTTTCAGTTGTGTTACTCTTTACTTTGTTTCAGTTGTGTTACTCTTTACTTTGTTTCAGTTGTGTTACTCTTTACTTTGTTTCAGTTGTGTTACTCTTTGTCTTGTTTCAGTTGTGTTACTCTTTACTTTGTTTCAGTTGTGTTACTCTTTACTTTGTTTCAGTTGTGTTACTCTTTACGTTGTTTCAGTTGTGTTACTCTTTACTTTGTTTCAGTTGTGTTACTCTTTTCTTTGTTTCAGTTGTGTTACTCTTTACTTTGTTTCAGTTGTGTTACTCTTTACGTTGTTTCAGTTGTGTTACTCTTTACTTTGTTTCAGTTGTGTTACTCTTTACTTTGTTTCAGTTGTGTTACTCTTTACTTTGTTTCAGTTGTGTTACTCTTTGTCTTGTTTCAGTTGTGTTACTCTTTACTTTGTTTCAGTTGTTACTCTTTACTTTGTTTCAGTTGTGTTACTCTTTACTTTGTTTCAGTTGTGTTACTCTTTACGTTGTTTCAGTTGTGTTACTCTTTACTTTGTTTCAGTTGTGTTACTCTTTACTTTGTTTCAGTTGTGTTACTCTTTACTTTGTTTCAGTTGTGTTACTCTTTGTCTTGTTTCAGTTGTGTTACTCTTTACTTTGTTTCAGTTGTTACTCTTTACTTTGTTTCAGTTGTGTTACTCTTTGTCTTGTTTCAGTTGTGTTACTCTTTACTTTGTTTCAGTTGTGTTACTCTTTGTCTTGTTTCAGTTGTGTTACTCTTTGTCTTGTTTCAGGCTGAACCACTGTTCCATCACAGACACAGGCTGTTCTTCTCTGGCCTCTGCTCTGCAGTCTAATCCTTTCCATCTCAGACTTCTGGACCTGAGGTCAAACCCCTGCATTCATGACTCAGCGTTAGAGTTCCTGTCTGCTGGACTGAGTCCATACTGTGGACTGCACATCCTCAGGTATGTGATGGTGTAGAACCCAGCTCAGACTGAAGCACAGCACCTAGCATTAGCATTAGCACATAGCATGCATTAGGAACAGTGAGCTGCCATTGGAGATGCTCCAGACCCAACTGCAGATCTGCTTTAACACAGCGCTCAGGTCCAGAACACCACCAGGCTGATGGTCTAATGGTACATGTACTGGTTTGAACCAGAGGACACAGATTAGGACTAATCTGCTGCATCTCATCTCTGGTAGCTGCAAAAAACCAGAGGGTCTACGTCTGCTTCAATAATCAGACAAAATGAACGGTGGAAAAGAGATTTCATCTGGAGAATGTGGGAATAACACTGGTGAACCGCAAACAACATGAGAATAATTCTACAGAACTGGTCTGAATTCTAAAACCATGCTTTGTTGTTTGATGAACGGTTCCGTTCACGTTGACACATTTACGATGGTTCAGTCTGTTCGTCAGCATTAACTCTGAGACTCTGGTGTTAAAGGTGGTTTAGTGTGATCTGACCAAACCTTCTGATGCTGTAGAGGTGGTGTCTGACGCTCTGTCTCGTCTTCAACAGGTCGTAAACAGGGAGTAGACGGTCGTCATGAAGATGCAGATGAACGTGGTCTTGGAGTTTTACACTGGAAACAAACAATGCAGTAAATGAACAGTTCATCTGGTTTCTGTGATTTCACAGCAGAATGTGTGACGGTATTAAACTGAACTGTGTCAGTGAAGGAGCAGATCTGAAAACAGCTGTCAATCAAACAGGATTCAGCCTTTGGACCGATCCTCCAATCAGCACGCGGAAGCTCAGCGTCCGGCCCGGCCAAGCTCCGCCCACAGCTCCATTCACCCCCACAGACGCCGAGCGTCCGGGGGCGGGACAACATGGTGTCATTTCTCCAATTAGCGTCCAGTTTAGAGTCAATGAAAAAAGCAGTTCCACTCAGTCCCACTGAAGTGCATGGACGCTGAGCGTCTACGGCAGTGGTTTTCAACCTTGGGGTCGGGACCCCACATGGGGTCGCCTGGAATTTCTAGTAATTGATAAAAAAAAAAATTACTAATATAGAATATATGGTGAGTTGAGAAAAACAATCACAAACATAAAAGACATGACAAACTGTGGTTGTGAAACTGCAGCACTGTGGTTCTGTTTGTGTCACATGTTCACTGTGGTCAGTTTCAGATGCTGCAGCTCTTTCATAATTCATAGTTTCAGTTCTTGTTTGTTCAGTATTAATCGTCCTCCTTGTAAATCACAGCTGGACTGACTGGACATATTCTGACCAGTAATCTACATCTGGATTTACTGCCTCTGTCCACAATAATACACATTATATAGACTAAATGTGTTTAAAATTAATGTTTATTTGCAACATAGTATAGCAAACTATTACAGGATCAAAAAAATAATAATAATTTTAGCAAAAAAAAAAAGTCTCCATTTTGAATGTCTGGGGTCACCAGAAATTTGTGATGTTAAAATGGAGTCAGGAGTAAAAATAGGATTTAAAACCACAGTCTACAGACAAACGCACTGAGCAGAGATGGAATGAGAAAACACAGACACGGGAATGGAGGAGAAGTGAACAACATCCAGTCCACTGATCTGGGATCAAACTGATTCTGAACCAACTGGTCTGAGAGATGAACGTGTTCCAACACATTTGGAGTCAATGAAATGAAAACAACTGAACAGATTTGAGCATTTAATGGGAGTCATTTTAGGAGAAGAGGAGCTTCCACTGCAGTCTGACACAAACACCTGTGGAGGAGAACTTCTGGGGTTTCCTTTTACATAATCATATCTTGCTGTAAATCATGAATACAAGTTGCATACGTATTTTTAAATTATTTGTAAATAAAATGTGATCTGAACTGAACATGTAAACGCATCCCATCTGATTCTTACAATTATCTGATTAGAACAGTTACTGGATAAAGTTTCACGGAAACAGACTCAGTGTTGGAGTCAAAATCACAGTTTAGACCATTTTAGAAGAAATGGACCCAACCTGAACTAGGATTCATTCCATAGTTAGAGTCAGAACATCTGGAAAAGTAAAAAATGGGCCCAAACCCAGAGGTTGGACTTGTGTGTAGGGTTCAGGGGTTTGTGTTTGTAGGTGGCGCTATAGAGGGTCTGCAGGTGACGTCAGCACTAGTGGAAGTCACTGTGGTTCCGCCCACTGAGTGTCAGACAGAGGCAGATGAGTGACAGCTTTGTCTTGAACACTGTGAAAACTTTAGAACAATCTAAAAATGGGTCAGAGCTGTTGTGCCATTGATCGCACAAACAGGTTTCAAAGCACTGGGAGCTCTGGTTTTAGCGGAGACCTAAAGCCACAGACAGAAGAAGCAGATGGATCGCTGACATTCAGAGAAAGAACTGGAATCCAGACAACCAAACCTGGATCTGTGTCAGCTAACGTTCATTTGTGCTGTGTTCTGGTGTAAACTCATCCCCTAAATTCCATCTGGTTTTGGCTAACGTTCCTTCTTAGTAAAGCTCTTCATGTTAGCATCTGTCATTTAGTTCTAGATTTCAGAACTGAATCGTTTGTGTCTTCAGTTGTGTGATTGTGAACCTTGTGCTCTACATGATTTGTAAACTAGCTTAAACTGAGGCTAACCTAGTTTTCCAGATCAGGGGCTACTGTAGCACACAGCTGTTGGTTCTGTGTTGGATCCAGTATTTGATGTGAACTCTCCTTAAATCTCCACAGTACCAGTAGATCATCCACTCACTTGGGTCAGTACTAAGGGTTCAACTCCAGTAAATCAGTAGTGAACTGTGAGCACTACTGCTGGGCCTTTACCGCCCAAATCACCGCCAACAAACTCCGTCTGCACTGACACAAAACCTCCAAAACAACAGTATGTTGAATGAAAGCACTCACCAGCTGGAATCCTCTAATGAACCAGGACCAGGATGGACACAACTCTGGGTCTGTTGGATGCTTTCAGCCTTTGCATTGGGGATTTTCCCGGCGTTGAACTCAGGTTTCATGTAATGTCAGGATAGTGATTTCTGTCCCAGATCAGTGTTGGTAGAACACTGGTTGTTTGGTAGCTTGGATGGATCCATGTCCAGTCCAGTTGTCTGTAATTCCATCTGATATTCCACAGTTTTCTGCTCTGGCTGGAGTTACTGCTATACTCCACCATGTTGAGCCGCTTTGTTTTTACCGCTCAGTCTGACTGAGAGGGGCGTGGCCTGGGGGCGTGGCCTGGGGAGAAAGTGACGTATGTGCATGCCCTCTAATGAGTAAACCACATCCTACACCAAATATAAAACACAAGTCTCACACCTTTTCCAACAGATTTACTTGTATCCTTTAATCCACAGGTGTCAAACAGCACCCCCCCCCCCCCCCCCCCCCCCCCCCCCACCAAAGGTTCCACTGCGGCCCTGCAGGATGACAGTGCAAAACTGACCCTGAACAGTCCAGGCTGAACAAATCCTTTTGGTTCAGGTTCCACATGCAGACCAATGTGATCTACAGTCAAAAGAACAACACAATAAACCAGAAATTTGTGGAAAATTATGTGGAAAAAATTAAAGTGAAAAAAATAAGATTACACTGAAAATATTTACATTTACAAAACTATTCTTTCACAATAAAATGCAAATAAACACATAAATAAAAACAGATGAACAACCTGAAATGTGCAATTGTAACAATATTCTGCCTGTTCCTAAATGTTTGGTGCATTTATGGATCCACTGGGATCTGCAGTTGTGTTCAGAATAATAAGAGATTATTAATATTGTAGAAATTGTTCACATTTTAGTTCAAACTCCAACATTTGAACGATATTCTGCCTGTTCCCAAATGTTTATGGAACACTGTGTGGAAATGTACATGTAGAAATAAGAAGTCCAGGAAGAATAGTGTTCAAATTGCACTAATTTTTCAAATGAAATTTCAGTTTTTTCAGGTTATTCACACCGGGGCCCAAATGCGTCCCCCCCCCAAAGGTTCCAGTCCCACCCCTGGGATGAATTTCCAAAGTGTCTAAATTCCACAGTCCAGGCTGTGGAACTCATGTTAGTGTGGGTTCCACATCCAGACCAATCTGATCTACAGTCCAATAAGAACAGCAGAAGAACCCACACAGAAGAACCACTGCAGATTTACTACTGGGTTGGATGGAAAAAATAATATTACATGATGTCTGTAAATAATGACAACTGTCATTTGTTTTAGTGCAAAAAATAACATTAAATTATGAAAATATTTCCATTTCCAAACTCTCCTGTACCAATAAAATGTGACTAACCTGAACAAATGTGTCCAACCTGAAATGTCTGTATTAAATTCAGTCCAGTTTGAACTCTTTTCTTCCTGTTCCTCAGTGTTTAGTGTCTTTGGAGATCTGATCCAGAATGCACATGGACTAATGAGAAGTTACTACTCAAAAATCACTCAAAAATGACCCCAAAACCACCTAAAAATTACTCAAAAAAACACACCCAAAAACCACCCAAAAACATCACCTAAAATTATGCCTATAAATAATGACAACTTCAAATTTTAGTGCAAAAGATAATATTAAATTATGAAAATATTTACATTTTACAAAAAAGATGTGAATAACCTGAAAAAAACTAAAATAGTTAAAATTGTGCTTAATTTTCTTTAGATGTTTTTATTTACATTTTCTTTAAATGTAAATATTTTCATAATTTAACATTATCTTTTACACTAAAATTTGAAGTTGTCATTATTTATAGGTATGATTTTAGGTGATTTTTTTGGGTCATTTTTAGGTCTTTTTTTGGGTGGTTTTTAGTCGTATTGAGGTGCTTTTTGAGTATTTTTTAGGCGGTTTTAGGGTAATTTTTGAGTGATTTTTGAGTAGTAACTTCTCATTAGTCCATGTGCATTCTGGATCAGATCTCCAAAGACACTAAACACTGAGGAACAGGAAGAAAAGAGTTCAAACTGGACTGAATTTAATACAGACATTTCAGGTTGGTCAAAAATTACCCTAAAACCACCTAAAAATTACTCAAAAAGCACCTAAAATTATACCTATAAATGACAACTTCAAATTTTAGTGCAAAAGATAATATTAAATTATGAAAACATTTACATTTACAGAAAATGTAAATAAAAACATCTAAAGAAAATTGAGCACAATTTTAACAATTTTAGTTTTTTTCAGGTTCTTCACATCTTTTTTGTAAAATGTAAATATTGTCATAATTTAATTGGGGTATTTTTGTACTAAAACAAAACTAAAAACTTGGATTTGTCATTATTTCCAGGTTCTTCAGTCATTATTTTAGTGGTTCTGGCCCGCTGCAGATCAGACTGGGCTGAATATGGAACTGGACTAACCTGGGTTTGACCGCCCTGCTTTAATCGTACACAGTTCAGCTGAATGACTTGGACTTGTTCATGTTTGACTTTTACCTGCTGTGACGTTTATTCTGTTTCAGTCCTTCCACTTCAACCTTTACAGGATTTCATCAATTAAAACAAACATGAAACAACAGCAGAAGAAACCACCTGATCTTGTTACGATCAGAGGAACAGGTTTGAGTCCACATGTGTGTTTTTTTACAAACAGGAGAAGGTAAATGTGTGTGGTGCATCCTGGGAGCTGTAGTCCGTCCTCTGGTCAAACTGGGCTCATGTTCACATGTTGAACTGTGTGAGTTTTCTTTCTGCTGGAACAGAAGCTGTTTATTCTGGTTCCAACATTTCCCTCAAACAACAGAAGGCCTTAAAAACACAAAGGTTCAGGAGGTGAAGTCAGTTAAATCTACATCATCTGTGTTTGTCCAGGTTCATTTCACATATGACACAAGTCCAAAAGAAGAACACACTCATCATATTTACAACCGATTTACACAGAAAGTGGAAGTAAAACAGCAGATGAAAACACATAATAATAATAATAATAATAATAATAATAATAATAATAATAATAATAATAATCATAATCATAATAATAATCATAATAATAATCATAATAATAATAATAATCAGCGAGTTGTTGCTACAATAAAAGGCACCAACAAATAAATACATTTAAATCCATTCCTTTCACAGTTCATCCTGTTTTTCTGTGGTTTTATGTCAGATGTTATGATTCATCTTTTCTCATTAAACATTATTTGTACATTTTAACAAAGGCTGAGTTTATGATTTTTAATCCGGGTTAAAAAGCTTCATCTTAATCTTATCATCGGGGTCAGCGCTTCCTTTCTTGTTCAGTATTTTTGGTAAATATTTATTGTGTTGATATATTCCTAATTTTTTTTCTCTAATAACAGTTCAGTTGTGTGCGTTTATTATTTTTTATTAAATAATAAATGCAGAGCTGGATGATGAAACACTTGTTAATATTGATGGTAATAATCTTGTATTCTTCTCAGATAAAACACTATTGTTTTAATTAATTTTACGTTTCAATCTCGTCTAGAATTGATCAATAATCAATAGATATTTGTATCATGACATTTAAATGAACTGCAGCTGCACATATAAGGTGTAGTTATGATAACAATAACTCATCCTAAATCATGTTTTATTGGGTTTATGTAAAAAAAAAGTGCATTAAAGTGGGTAATCTTCATTAAATCTACATTTAATCTTTTTGGTCCCATCTGCTGGATTTAATCCTACAACACAATCCCTTCCAAGCTCCAAAAATGTGTTTTTTTGTCTGAAATAGGCTGTAAGACTAAATTCAATGATGAATAAATTCTTTCTTCCAATAAGTACCTTGTGAATTTGGTATTTTTGGTATTAGTATTTCATATACTATTAGCACAAATACTATGAACTACTTTTACTCTGTACTTTTGGAGTAATCCTACTCCAGAATCCATTCCACACTGCACTTCTGTTTGTTGTATTCAGTGGTTGGAACACATAAAATGTAAAAAAAGATTAAAACTTTTAAAAGTTTATAAGCTCTGTAATTTTTTGCGGCTCCAGATGATTTTTTTGGCAGAAGAGGGAGGAGTCAAAATGGCTGTGACTGATAATAAAGGCTGCAGAGCCCTGGTTTAAATTCTTCATTTGTTTGATTCAAATCAAAATGTTGAAGTCCAACTGTCGCCACAGGGGGCAGTGTTTGACCACAGAGACGGGCAACGCAACGTGACAACTGCATTTGTTTTGGACTGAATTCACAGCTGGGTCACATTGAAACTGTTGGAGTTTTTTCATAAATTCAGATTGTCTCAGATCCAGAATCCGACTCATTCGGTCCAAAACCCTGAGTCTGGCTTCATCTCCAACCATTAATGTCAAAACAGTTGTTCTCTTCGCTCTCTGTTGAATTTTTTTGGTTAATTTTGAATATTTTCAACATATTACCAAAGATGAACTGAAGTCTAATCATATATTTCATTGATGCATGAACTGTTCTTTCAGTTTCATTATTTTTCACTGAGCTGCTGCAAAGGTTTGAAGGAAATGGGCCTGGGACCAGAGTCTGTAAATATTAGACTTTTTACAGCGTAAATAGAAGCACATTATTTTATTTGATTAAACCAGGAAGGATCGTCTTTAAATGTGTAACTACTGTACTTTACATAGAGTTTACAGTAGTTTTTAATGTACTTATTTGCATTAAATGTGTATTTTGTACTGTGTAAATGTACTTTGTTTACATTAAATGTGTATTTGTATTGTGTAAATGTACTTTGTTTACATTAAATGTGTATTTGTATTGTGTAAATGTACTTTGTTTACATTAAATGTGTATTGTATTGTGTAAATGTACTTTGTTTACATTAAATGTGTATTTGTATTGTGTAAATGTACTTTGTTTACATTAAATGTGTATTTGTATTGTGTAAATGTACTTTGTTTGCAGCTGCAGTGATGTTTACGTTCATGATGCTGTTGAAAGTTTCCAACATAAAAAGTAAATGATTCTCAGACTTAAACAAGTTTCTGAAGTAAATGTGTGATTTCCACTAACTACTTTCTATTAAATTAAATATGGATTTTTACAGCATGTTTTTACAGTGTAACTATAGTTTTTATTAAATTAAATTAAATGTGTTTTTACAGTGTAACTATAGTTTTTATTAAATGTGTTTTACAGTGTAACTGTAGTTTTTTTTTTATTAAATTAAATGTGTTTTTACAGTGTAGCTATAGTTATTTTATTAAATTAAAGCTGTTTTTACAGTGTAACTATAGTTTGTATTAAGTTAAATGTGTTTTTACAGTGTAACTATAGTTTTTTTTAATAAATTAAATGTGTTTTTACAGTGTAACTACGGTTTTTATTAAATTAAATGTTTTTACAGTGTAACTATAGTTTTTTTTAATTAAATTAAATGTGTTTTTACATTGTAACTATAGTGTTTTATTAAATTAAATGTGTTTTTACAGTGTAACTACATTTTTTAAATAAATTAAATGTGTTTTTACAGTGTAACTATAGTTTTTTTTTATTAAATTAAATGTTTTTTATAGTGTAACTACAGTGTTGTTAAATCATCCTCTGAGATAAAAAGCACAAACATCACAGATTCCTGATTGGCTCCTGCACATGTCAATCATCCACCAGCACCTCCTCCTTCAGAGTCAGTCGGCCAGTCCTGAATCAGCCTGTAGACTCCGCCCCGTCCGCTGGCTCCTCCTCCTTCACCTCCTCTGACTCGTGGCCTTGGATGGACTCGGCTCCACCCACCTCCTCTGGCACCTCCTCCTCATCTTTGAGCTCCGCCTCCTCTTTCCCAGGCTCCTCCTCCTCTTCTATGGTGACTCCTCCCTCCTCTGCGTCCCCAGGCTCCTCCTCTTCCTGTCGTCCATCTGTCTCTGTCGGTCCGTCCTCTGCGTCTCCGGTCTCCAACGCCCCCTGTTGGCAGGTGTCTGGGTCCGGGTCTGGGTCCACATCTGGACTTGGATCTGGTTCTGGTTCCGGTTCACCTGGAGTCTCTGGTTCTACTCCCTCCTTTACCTGCTCCTGCTCCACTTCCTGCTCCCGGTCCTGGTCCTGTTCCTGGTCTTGGTCTGGTTGCTGGTCCTTTTCCTCTTCTGGTCCAGGTTCAGCTTCAGTGTCTGCTTCTGGACCCTCTACCTGGTTCTGGTCCTGTAATGGGACCAGTTTCTCATCTGGTTCCTGGTCCGGTTCCTGTTCCTGAGCCGGACCAGGATCACCTTCAGGTTCTGGTTCTACTGAGTCCAAAACTGTGGGCTGAGAAGGCAGACTCTCCTTCCGACCTAGACCTGCAGAGACACAGTGGGGGTTCAGATTCAGGATCAGGTCCTGGACACGACTGAAGACCAGATCCAGTAAAACAGGATCAGGTTCTAAACCAGGGTTCTAAACTCCTGTTCTTTAGGTTCCACATTCAGTCTGATCTGATCTGCAGTGGACCCAACCAGGAAAAGAAGAACAGAAGAACCCAGAAAGAATGACAACTGCACATTTAGGTCTGTGTCTGAGAGAAAAAAACATTAAAGTATGAAAATACTTTTAGAAACTCTCCAAACAAAACAGACGTGAATAACCTGAAAAAACGGACATTTCTTCAGATAAATCAGTGTAATTTTCTCAGTCTTCTTCCTCCACTTCTCATTAGTCCATGTGCATTCTGGATCAGATCTGCAAAGACACTAAACACTGAGGAACAGGAAGAAAAGAGTTCAAACTGGACTGAATTTAATACAGACATTTCAGGTTGGACACATTTGTTCAGGTTAGTCACATTTTATTGGTACAGGAGAGTTTGGAAATGGAAAGAGTTTCACAATTTAATGTGATTTTTTTTGCACTAAAACAAACACAAACATTTGAAGTTGTTAATTCAAGATTTTTTTTTGACAATTCAAGAATTTTTTTGGCTTAATTCAAGATTTTTTTTTTTTTGCCTAATTTAAGATTTTGTTTTTTTTTCCTTAATAATTCAAGATTTTTTCTTACTTAATTCAAGATTTTTTTTTTTTTTGGCTAATTTCAATTTTTTTTTTTTTTTTTTTTTACTTATTTTAAGATTTTTTTTTTTTTGCTTAATTCAACATTTTTTCCTTAATTCAAGCTAAAAAATATATTAAATGTACTTAATTTAATTCAAGACGGTGGAATTTTTGCACTTTATAAATTCCTCCCAGGGGCCGGACTGGAACCTTTGCTGGGCTGCATTTGGCCCCTGGGACGCATGTTTCCCACCCCTGTTCTACAGTGACCAAGTAGCAGAGGACTGAACTAAATATTATCTGGGCCGGACCAATAAAATAATAACATGATGACCAGTAAATAATGACAACTACAAATTGTTTTAGTGCAAAAAACAAATTTCAATTATATCCAAACAAAAAGGATGTGAATAATCAGAAAAAAAATGGCATTTGTTAAGTACTATAAGTACAATTTTATCAATATTCTGCCTAGACTTTTCATTCATACATATGCATTACAGATCAGATCTACAAAGATACAAAACATTTAATAACAGGAAGAATATTGTTAAAATTGAACTTCACTTTCTTCAGACATTTCAGGTTGCTCATATTTGTTCAGGTTATTCACATTTTATTGTTACAGGATAGTTTGTAAATGTAAATATTTTCATAGTTTAATATTTTTTGCACTAAATCAAAGAGAAAAATTGGTGTTGTCATTATTTCTAGGTTATTATGAGATTATTTTTGAGTTTGATGGCCTAACTTGCACTTTGCAAATTCATCCTGTGGGCTGGACTGGACCCTTCGTGGGCCGGTTTTGGCCCCCGGGCCGCATGTTTGACACCTGTGATTTAGAGCGTTTCTGCCTCTACACCATGTTGGCTACGTTCTGACCAAAACAATGTAGCGTACGTGTGACGTCATCGCACATGCGCAGAATCGATAAGTAGAATGACTGATGACTAAAATGTCCTTCGGGGGTCAAATGAGTGTCCATTTGTGTCCAGAACAGTTGTCCTACAGTCACAGAAGTGTGTGTAAATAATGCTAATCCATTTGTGCACAGACTACTGATATTCTCTGACAGTAGAAGCTCTATTTTCATAAATATTGGATTTGGAATAGCACATGTATGTGAAAACTTTTGCTGGTGGACGGACGTGACATTACCCATGATGCTCTGGTCAGTCCCAGTACTTTATTAGGAATAAACTTCTAGACTTCCTATTGCTAATTGTGCTCTTCTTCATAAATGTTGCTATTGTGGATCTAAAACAATCCCAGCTGACACAAAAACACTAAATGTGTCAGTGGACGGATGTGACATGGTTGTTGTGGATCCCATCATACTGATGCTCTGCAGCCATGTCAGCGTTTACACTAATGATCCCTGTGCAAAAACTAGGAGCACTATTATTTATTGGATAGTTTAGCATCAGACTAAAGAGGAAAGAACAATCTAGAATTGTTCTTTGTGTCTAAAAATGCTTCTTATTGTAAAAGTGTTGATGTAAACAGTGCTGTGTGCCATTCTTCATGTATGTATTGGTGGAACAGAAGCAGGATGGATCAGCACCATACTCCAGATTGAACCTGTACAAATAAAACATGTGATATGGAGGAGAGAATCTGGGAAGAAAAACTGGGGAATCCAAAAGAAGAGAAGATTTGTTTTTCAGCTCAGTTCAGTTCAAATAGAACTTGTGCATTTGTGACATGAAAATATAGCATTAATTGTGCTGAAATGGTTCATTTTGGAGCTGAAAACATAGTTCATATGAGCATCAACATGTTGAACAGAACTGAAATCCTGTCCATTTGAACAACTGTCATTTACCAACACAAAGGAACTTTGGATTCACTGAGACTGATTTAATATGAACACAGACACAGAAGAGCTGTGAGCACATGTGAGCCGTTAAGCAGGCAAACGATTCCAAGGAATTGAGCTACTGGGATCCAGTTCTCAAAAGAACTGGTTCTCGATTCCCATCCCTAGTTGCAACGGTGTCAGAACAGTCGATCTGTTTGGAGAACGTATGAGGACCTAACAGAGGACTACAGTGTTTACGTACCTGCGGGGGTGAGGACCAGCGCCTGCAGGATGTCAGACAGCGACACGATGCCGATGATCCGAGCCTCCTCGTCGACCACAACCAACCTGTGAACCTGAACACCACCAGGTTATTACCGTTAAATAAAACCTGAAAACGACCAGAAAAAACTCAAACCGAACCCGCTGGATTTTTGGTCCTACCTCGGCCTTCACGATGCGGTCCACGATGGTCTCCAAGGTTTCCAGTTTGTTGCACTTCATGACTCCTTCAAAGTACTGCGACCTGTGTCTGAGCGCCTGCGTCACCGTCACGTCCAGGTTGTTGTAGGTCTTCTCTGCCGCCAGATTCTGAAACACACAGAGCGATGACACGGTCGGCCCCAGTCCGATCAAATCCGTCTGTCATTTGTTCGTTCGTTTTTCAATTTAAAACCAAAAATCAAAAACCACAAAAAACCACTCATTGTTTTGTTTTTCATTTTCAAAACCACGATGAAAAACTGATAACGCTTTGTTTTTCCATTTCCCCATTTTGTGCTCAAATGAAAAATGAAAAAAACGCATAACGACTGTTTCATCCGATTTTGCTCTTTTCAGTACAGTTCAGCTGTCTGACCTGGAAGTAGCCGTTACTAGGGAAAAAATAAACACACGGAATCCTGGCCGGACTGGAGGAATATTTTGCTGTAATTAAGCAGCTGTTTGATACGTACGGAAGCGTATTGCATTCACACAAAAAATTATCATAATAATTAATAATTAATTAAAATGAATTATTAATTTAAGAATCTGAATTAAATAATTCAGAAAAACAGAGCCGAATTTATAGTTTTTCAGAAAACAGTATCTCATTAATGTGGGAAATTCATTTGTTTATTTTTTCCCTAGTAACGAGTACTTCCGGGTCAGAAAACTGAACTATATTGAAAAGAACAAAATCGGATGAAACGGTCGTTATGCGTTTTTTTTCCATTTTTCCCATTTTTTCATTTGAGCACAAAATTGGGAAATGGAAAAAATGAACCGTTATCCATTTTTCATTGTGGTTTTGAAATGAAAAAAATAAAAAATGAGTGTTTTTTTGTGTTTTGATTTTTGGTTTTTAAATTGAAAAAACAAATGAACGAATGATACACGGATTCGATCAGTCCGAAACATCGGCGAGGACGGTGAGGACGCGGGTTTACTCACAATGACGTCAAACTTGGAGTAGATGTCCACCACTTTACCTGTGAACACACAACTGTCACCTGTCACATACCACACCCTCTGATCACATGACATCGTTTAATACATCACATTGCGGTTGCTACGGGTTACCGTTGTGGTCGACCACAGGCAGCGCAGAAACACGGCGATGAGTGAAGACGGACAGAGCCGTTATGAGGGGCGTGTCCGGGTGGATGTAGGCGATGTTCGAGTACGTTCCGACGCCCAGTTCCTCCAGAGTCTGTTTCATGAAGGCAGGCATGGGCATCTCACACACCTGAAGACAAACAGGAGGGGTCAGAGGTCACCTGGACACAAACAGGACAGGTCAAAGGTCACCTGAACATGCTCCAGGTGTTAATTACATGGCTGACGTACAAACAGCTGCAGGAACTTGAGGATCCTCTTGTGCGTCAGGATGTACAGGGCGTTGCCGCTGACCGGGTCGATAACAGGAAGACGATGGATCTTATTCTTTATCAGCGAATACACGGCGTCAATATGCTGCACACAGAGAGGTCAAAGGTCATACATCAGAGGTCAAAGGTCGTGCACCAGAGGTCAAAGGTCAGTCAACTCTGAGTACATTTCTATTGTCCATCCTTCTTTGTTCTAGATCTGCTGAACCTGAACCTGGATTCAAACATGGCCTAGATCTAACCTGTTCTAACTGCAGCCTCCCTTTCTCCTCCCCCCCCCCCCCCCCCCCCCCCCTTCCTCCTCCTCCTCCTCTCATGTTTCCTCCTGTCCTTCAGTTTATTTCTAGCTGTCATAAATTATCAAGATGTAGCTTGGTCTGGGTCTGGACTGTAGGACTAGACCTGAAACTGTGGCTTCTGGATCTGGACTGTGGGACTGGGTCTGGCCTCTGGTGTCTGGACTGTGGGAACTGGACCTGGACTATGGGACTGGACCTGGACTGTGGACCGGGTCCTGGTTGGAGCGGGTCCTACCCTGGCATCCGGTGAGATGTGGACCAGGGGTTTGAAGGTCCTCCTGCAGGTACAGCTCTGCCCACAGAACAGGGTCTGGCATTAGGTCAACTGAATCCAGACTGAACTGAACTGTGTGAATCATGTGAGTGGACGGACGGGGGCTTCACCTCTCCATGACTCGATCTTATGTGTTCCTCCAGTTCGTAGATCGGACCTGGAACAGGGACAGGGTTCAGAAGGATGATTCAGCAGTAGGGATGTAACGGTTACCGGTTAACCATAAACGGCGGTAAAATCACAGACGGTTAGTATTACCATTTAAATTCTATTCTCATGATAACTGTGTTTGATTACTGCACTTTTAGGGGAAAAAACCCTCTGTACAGATCTGCTTTATGTCAAATATTTGAGTAGAGTTTGAATTTTTTACAATTTAAATTTTCTATACCTAATATTTGAACCAGTATTCACTTTTAAAGTCTGTGAAAAGGTTCGTTAAACATCTGTGTGTTATTTATGCAATAAATTATATACATTTTTCTTTTTTTTTGTACTTTATTTTTTGTTTTTATTGTTTTTGTTTTAATATAAGGCACAAGTATATATGTTTTTCAAATTGGATTTTATATTTTTTGTGTGTTTTTTGTCCTTTTGTGTTTTTATAGTAGGTTAAAATGAAAAAATAATAGACAGATTATACAGATGAAGTTGTGCTGAAAAAACAGATCCAAACATGGGTATAGTAAACATTTGTTTATATAGTATATAAAGGCCAAATCAAAAGGACTGAAAAACAGACAAAATAGACTCAGACCACTAAGGGTTAATATTGGAATGTTTCTGACACAGAAGGGACACTGGGACTATTATTTTATTTATTTATTTATTTTTCAAAAAACAACTTGGTTAAATTACTTCAGTGTGTGTAGTAGTACTTTTTGAACATTTTGAGCATCAGTTCAACAAGAGAAAGCACTTGGAGAACGCAGACCTCCACCAAGACAGATCTGCCCCCCCCATCACCACCAAAATTTAATCCTTCTGTCCTTGTGTCAGTATCAACATTTCCTGAAAATTTCATGAAAATCCGACCATAACTTTTTGAGTTATCTTGGTAACAAACAAACAAACAAACAAACACACAAAGCATAGCGATCACAATACCTCCTGACAGAGGAAACAATACTGCGATAATAATGATAACTGTGATAATTTTGGTCACAATAACCATGATATGAAATGTTCATATGGTTCCATCCTAGCAGCAGTGACATCATCAGTCGGAGTGTGTGGTTCTTACCATGGGGGATTTGTAGTAGCGGGTCAGGATGTTGATGAAGTCGTGATGGTCAGCATCCTGAAAACACACACACACACACACACACACACACACCACACACACACACATTACCAGACCTTCAACACACCCCCACCCTGTTCTGATCATGTTCTCCTACAGAACCGTCTGAGGAGTTCCACCAGGTCCCATGTGGTCCAGAATCCTCCTGGTTCTGTCCATCTCTAGGTGTCCTTCATCTTTTCTTCGTGTCCTGTGTTGGTTCTTTCCATTCCTTCATATCTTCATTTCAGTCAGTCACATTTATTTACATCAGAACACTCGTTTATGTCATGACACTTTACATTTAGAGCTGGAATAAACCAACTGTTTCTGTGTTCCCTTCTTTTATCCATTTGTTCTTTGACTTCCTGTTTTCATTCATTCCTTTTATTTGTTTGTGTCTTTGTTTGTTACAGATGAACACCGTACTATAATAATAATAACAAATACTGCTCTTACCACAAGCTTTGCTTCTTGCTCTCTCCACAGTGTGCAGCTCTCACTCCATTTGCCACCAAAGCAAAGAACGCCTTTTTCACCTGAACAAACAACAAACAAACAAACAGACATGTTTACTCTGTTATCTGCATACATGTTTGTTTGCTTATTTGTGCTTGTTTGTTTATATGTTTGTTTATGTGTTCATCTGTTTATGCATTTGTTTATTGTTTGTTTTTTGTGTTTATTTGTTAATGTGTGTGTTTGTTTGTTAATGTGTTTATTTGTTTTTGTATTTGTTTATTTGTTAATGTGTTTGTTGTTAACACGTGTGTTTGTTTGTTAATGTGTTTGTTTGTTAACATGTGTGTTTGTTTGTTAATGTGTTTGTTTGTTAACATGTGTATTTGTTAATGTGTTTGTTAATGTGCTTGATTGTTAACGTGTGTGTTTATTTGTTAATTTGTGTATTTACTTGCTAATGTATTTGTTTGTTAGTCTGTGTTTGTTTGTTTTTGTGTTTGTTTGCTTGTGTTTGTTTGTTTTTGTTTGTTTGTGTTTGTTTGTCCATGGGACCTGTAGCGTCGTGTCGAACACCACCAGTTTGGAACTTGTCGGGATGATGTCGTAACATTTGTGACATTTCATGAATCTCATGTAGATGTCTCTCTCCGACTCCTCTGGAGCTGCCAAATAAACAAACAAACAAGTAACAAACAAATAAACATCATCATCACAGAAACAACATGTGTCTAATGTGTTTTCAGATGTTTAGTCTGATCAACAGGACCAAAAAGTCTGATTGTGAATTGTGAACATTGTGAATAACTTGAACAAACTGAAAAAATCAGTGTAATGTGAACACTATTCTGCCTCCGTTTCTCATTTCCACATGTGCAGTAGAACGTACAGATCACAGTGGATCTACAAACACACACAACATTTAATAACAGACAGAATATTGGTAAAATTGTACTGACTTCTCTTAAAACCTTTCAGGTTATTCACATTTTTTGCGAAATTACATTTTGTTTTAGTGTAATACATGAAATATTTACATTTACAAAGAGAAAAACTTGGAGTTATGAGTATTTATAGGTTATTGTGTAATATTTGACTGATTTGTGACCCATCTGAGGTTGAATTGGGCTGAATGTGGAACCTGAACTAAAAGGACTGTTAATTTCTTAGTGTAATTTTGCATTTCACAAATCATCCCCTGGACCCTTTGGAGGGCCGGATTTGGCCCCCGGGCCGCATGTTTGACACCTGTGAAGTCCATGTATACCAGGGCTGTCAAACTCATTAGTTCAGTTCCACACACAGCCTACCGGGCTTTGCAAAAGTTCTGTTACACTTGTTGAGACATTCACGAAAATGAACACAAAGATTTTTTGGTGCAATAAGATAATTTTTTATTTCCAAATAGTTCAATATATAGTGTTAATGATAATATTAATCAGAAATGTGGCCACCCTCGGCTGCAATCACAACGCTCCAGACGAGACCTGAAGGCCTGTGCACGCCTTGCGGACTAGTCCTCTTCATTCCTGCCCACACACGGTTGACGGAAGTCTAGAGCTCCTCGACACTACTGTGCCAGGACCTTGCAGGCCGTACCCTCAACGTGCGCCCCACACGCTGCAGTCGATGGGGTTGAAGGTCAGTGACTGGCGGTGGCCACATGTCCTTTCGGCCAGAAACTCAAGTTGGACCCTAACCACTCTTGCACAGCCTTGGCAGTGTGGGCTGGTGCACCATCCTGCTGGAAGACATAGTTCTTTTTTTCACCCACGGCAGGACTTTTGTGGCCAAGATGTCCCTGTAGTCGGCTGCGTTGAGCCTGTAGCCAGTCTTGAACCATTTGAAGCCACAACGCCGAGCATCATCACAGAGGCTGGGTGCTTGGTCGCAGACACGTATCGGACTGTGGAGACATCCTGGCTGAAGCTGACCACACGATCGTTCTGCTATTGATGACTGGATCGACTGTGAAGGTCTTTTCATCAGAAAAATCAGAACTCGATTGCCATGGCTCTTTAAGTCGTTAAGATGGCGACGACTACGCTCCTGGCGTTGTTCTCGCTACGGTTGGTTAGCAGAGGCCTTGGTACACACCTTAAGCTCTTGCCACCTTCCTCCTTGACAGCCCTGGACACTGTGGCCACCGAGATCTTCTTTTCTTTGCGAACTCAGTCATTTTAAGCGTCGGATTGCTTTCAAGGCCTTTCCACCACCGAACGCTTGACACTCGAGGTCTGCCTGATCGTGGTCGAGCTTTCAGGTCTGCACCATTCTTGAGCCTCTCCGCGACTGTGGACGGTCATCCGGCCAATGTTCAGCTGTTTGGCTATGTCAGACTTGTTGTTGCCAGCACGAAGGAGAGCAGATATCTCAACTCTTTTGACTTCCATCTTGATACAACTTCACCGGCGAAACAATTTGTATTAATGACACCTGCCTATAAGGTAGAACTTTCAGTTTGTTTTAATGGAATTTTTCACTCCGACATGTAAACGTCTCTGAAGATCAGGAAACCGAGTGTAACAGAACTTTTGCAAAGCCCGGTAATACACGGCTGTCACACTCCTGTTCTTTTCAGGTTCCACATTCCAGCCTGATTTGATCTGCAGTGGGCCGGACCAGTCAAATAAGAACAGAAGAACCCATGAAATAATGAAAACTCAATTTTTAGTGCAAAAAAGATAACATTAAAGGATGAAACTATTCTATCCAAAACAAAAAAGATGTGAATAACTGGAAAAAACTGAAATTTCTGAAGAAAATAAGTACAGTTTGATCAAATATTCTGCCTCATTTGATTTCTACATATGCGTTACAGATCAGATCTACCAAGACACAAAACAGGCAGAAGATTGTTAAAATTACACTGATTTTTCTTTAGACATTCCAGGTTGTTCATATTTGTTCAGGATATTGACACTTTATTGTTAAAGGCTATCAGAATTTAATGTTCTTTGCAATGAAATCAAAGACATTGCCATTATTTTTCAGCATAATGTCAATATTATTTTTCTCACATAAACCAAGAAAGAAAATTTGGAGTTATTATTTCTAGGTTATTCTGCTGTTATTTTTGAGTTTGATGCTCTTGACTGTTCATATCTTCAGAGTAATTTTTGCATTTTGCACTTTGTAAATTCATCTCGTGGGTCAGACTGGACCCTTTGGCGGGCCGGTTTTGGCCCCCGGGCCGCATGTTTGACACCTGTGCTCTACGACCTGAACTTCAATCCACATCTACTTTATCACTGTTTAAAAACATCTGAAAAGGACTGGAGTTCATGAAAAATGTAAGCGGCTGCAGATCATTTGATTTGTATTTGATGATTTGTGATGTGATTTTCATTTTTATTGTTTTTTCTTTAGTTTATTAATTCATTTATATTGTATTTTTAATTCTTCTTTCTTTTTTTCTTGTGCATTGTTCATTTCCAGTGGAGGCGTTCATAGAAATAGTCTTCTTGGGCTTCTATCCTCTCCTGCACAATGATGCTACTTGTTTGAATGGTGTTGTTGTTTTTTTGCTGTTTTGTGATGTGCAAATAATAAATAATAAATAAATGAAACTAAAACACTGTGTCTCTGCAGAGGTTCTGCCAGGTGTCTCCGCCGCCTCTGATTGGACGGTTTGGTCTTCATGCACTTCCTGAAAACCTGCCGGGTCATGGCCCGGGTCCAAACAGCTGATTCTCCCTCTCCTCTCTGAACGTTTATAATCTCTGTCTGTTGCCGCGACGACAGCCGGCGGCTCCGTCTGCCAGGTGTTGAACGCCGCAAAGCATTCTGGGAGGCGGAGGTTTGACCGACGGTGACAGCTGCAGGTTTTTCAAAATAAAAGCCTGCGTACTGACTGTGAGTGTACAGACAGATGGCGGGACTCACCGGCTTCGTCAGGATCCGTCTGCTCCGACATGTCGTCTGTGACCTCCACCTGAAAACCACAACAAACAGACATCAGTGAACATCCACCGACCGCTAAAGCCTCACAGTTAGAGCACAAAGAACCTTCAAAACTACAACAACTACAGGAAAAAGGGTTCATTATTTTCATTATTTCCTCCAAAGTCCTGTTTTTTCTCCTCAGTCACATGATGATGACGATGACGATGATGATGATGATGATGATGATGAAATCCTTTATTCATCACATCCAACCAGTGTCCACACTCCAAACCTACACTGTAAAAAAAATCTGTAATTGAACAGAATTTTCCCTGTTTCTTTTACTTATTAGATCTTAACAGTTGTTTCCTTCAAAAATTGCCCTTGGTACCGTTTTTTTAAATATCAAAAACGAGCTCCAGTCTTAAATCCACGCTGGACTCATTCCAGAGTTTACTGTCGGGTAATATTCAAGAAATGTTTAGTGAAAGAGAGGGAGGCTATGATTTACAGGGAAAATTTGATTTACAGATCCATAAAGTACGCATTAGGTTCAAAAGTTTCTGTACGACCATCTGTGGAGGAAAACTGTGTGGAGATCAAACAAACATCAAACAGAATTCAGTTTGAAAAAAGATATAAAGAATTGATTCTTGTGAGGTCCAGTATTTAATAATGACAGTGAGTTCTGTTTGTTTGTGGATGATGTTGAACTGATAAATCTGCTGGAATTATTGAAGAAAACTGTGGAACTGTTGAGTCTGTTTGTATGACTGCACTGACATGAACAGACTGGTGTGGAGAATTCAGATACTGCAGGATGGATTTGTTACAGTTCGATGCTAAAATTAGGAAAATGGTGTAGTTTGATTCTTGTATTCAGTTAGTGATAAAGGTGTCAAAGCACTGAGGGGTTGGATTACATCAGTTTCTTCTTCTTCTTCCTACTCCTTTTGCAAAGTTCAGACTTGTATGTGCTGAAGATAGATTCTGTTCATTTAAATGTTTTTTTTTTGTCTTAACTTGCTTCGTTTTGTTTTATTTTGTTTCTTTGCATGTTCAAAATAATTAATAAATACAATTAATAAAATAAATAGTTGAAACTCCTACAACAGATACACATCTACTTTTAGTCTCTTTTCTTGCTTTTTGTTCAACACATTTACAACCATCTCACAAATCATATTAGACTTTAGGGATGTAACGATTACCGGTATAAACAATAAACGGCAGTAAAATCACAGACGGTTAGTATTAGCGTTAAATTCTAATTCTCATGATAACTGTGTTTGATTACTGTACTTTTAGGGGAAATAAACCCTATGGAAAGATCTGCTTTTATGTCAAATATTTGAGTAGAGTTTTGAATTTATTACAATTTTAATTTCTGTACCTAATATTTGAACCAATAGTCACTTTTAAGTCTTTCAAAACCGTTCGTTAAGCATCTGTGTGTTATTTATGCAATAAATTATATACATTTTTCACATCAGATTTTTATATATTTTGTGTGTTTTCTGTCCTTTTATGTTTTTATAGTAGTTAAAGTGAAAAAAATAATAGACAGATGATATAGATGAAGTTTGCTGAAAAAACAGATCCAAACATGGGTATAGTAAACATTTGTTTCTATAGTATATAAAGGCCAAAATCAAAAGGACTGGAAAAACAGACAGAATAGACTCAGACCACTAAGGGTTAATATGTGAATGTTTCTGACACAGAAGGGACAGTGGGACTGTATTATATTTGTTTTTTGTAGTTTTTTCTTTTTCTTTTTTTAAAATACAACTTGTTAATTCTTTCTTCAGTGTGTGTATCAGTACTTTTGAACATTTTGAGCAAATTTCAACATACTGTGATAATAATGATAACTGTGATAATTTTGGTCACAATAACCCTGATACGACTTTTCATCTGGTTCCATCTCTATTAGACTCATGTGTTGAGAAGAACCTTTGTACAACAGACAGGGGTCACGTTAATTTGGCTTTATACATTATTTGCATTATTTTATGTTAACCACATCTTTAATTTCATAATGTGGGATTTCATAAACATTCATTTGTATGTTCATAGTAATCGGCCTTATCATTATACACATGTGGCTGCTTTTTGTAGGAGGACTCTAGTATTTACAGTTGTTTAATACGTCCAGACCCACCCCCCCACACAACAGAACATAGAAGTAAACAGTAAATTCTACGCAGTGCCTTACAGTGCAGTAGATTTCTGAACTTATACAAGATTGCCGTTGACTTTGCGATCTTCCTTTTATAGATTTAATATGTTGTTCAAATAAAAAGGTAGGTGGAGTCCACAGACTTTACCCCAAATAAAAAGTGTCCAATAAAAGCAGGTTTCACATAAATGAACTTCACACAGAAAACAAACTGAATCTGTAGATTTTACACACGAAAACCCCAACATTTAAACAAAATTTAATCTAAAAATAATATCATAATCATCTGTTTATCTGCAGCTACAAACACTGATCATCAAACATTAGCTATTAAACAATCTGTTCCATCACTTTGATGAAAAAAAAAAATCTAAATAATGTTTAACACATTAAATACAAAATTAATGAAAATAATAATAATAATAATAATATAATAATATGATCAATTACAAACTGTCTTATATTGAGGTTTATTTATTTATATGTTGTAAACTCAGATTCTACACATTTTATATCATTAGTTTTGTTGTTTTTGACATTATTTAATCTTTTTTTTTCTATATTTATGCATTTTCAGTTGTTTACGACTTCAAATAAGACAAATAAATATGACTGTTATTTTCATGATTTCATTTGTGAACGTTCATGGTGTTTTCTGTTTTCATAGTTTTATTTTAAATCTGCATTTAATCCTGGTCTAACAGAAGGTCCAGGTCTGGTTGTGGTTCTGGTCCAGCTCTGTCCTACATGTCCTAATCTGGTCCTGATTCTGGTCTAGTCCTGATCTGGTCCTGATGTCTGATCTGCTCATCCTGATCTGGTCCTGAATCGGTCCTTGTTCTAGTCCTGATAGGATCTTGATTTGGTCCTGATCTGGTCCGGGTTCTGGTCTAGTCCTGATTTGGTCCTGATTCTGGTCTAGTCCTGATCTCATCCTGGTTCTGGGTCCTGTTCTGGCCCTGATCTGGTCCTGGGTTCTGGTCCTGATCTCATCCTGGTTCTGGTCCTGGTCTCATCCTGGTCCTGGTCCTGATCTGGTCCTGGTCCTGCTCTGGTACCCGTGTCGTTGCCGGTTGATTCTAACGGCTCATTCATCATCCGGTCCCGGTGGTCTAACCTGTCCCTTCGTCCGGGTCATCCGGACCCAGATCCTGATGTGATCCGGATCGTCCGGGTCTGGGGGTCCCCGGTGGTGGATGGATGAAGCGGATGCAGATGCTAACACCTACCCCGTCCATGGACTCCCCTGTTCGGTGTGTCCGCCCCCGCTGCTGGACAACCCCGGACGGATAACCGGGACCGGTTCGCCTCCGCGGCTCCGTCCGTTTCTCTGTCCGCCCGTGACGCCCCGGGGTGCCGCTGAACTGAGGGAGGATGCCCGCTGTCCTCCGGAGGACCGGCTAACAGGCTAACCGGAAGTAGCCTTTCACAATAAGAGGCGACTGAGGATGGAGGGACGGAAGGACTGAGACAGGGTCCAGGGGGGACAGGGGGGACAGGGACTGAGACAGGGTCCAGGGGGGACAGGGGGGGACAGGGGGGACAGGGACTGAGACAGGGTCCAGGGGGGACAGGGGGACAGGGACTGAGACAGGGTCCAGGGGGACAGGGACTGAGACAGGGTCTAGGGGGGACAGGGACTGAGGCTGTGGTCCAGGGGAGACAGGGGGGACAGGGACTGAGACAGGGTCTAGGGGGACAGGGACAGGGACTGAGACTGTGGTCCAGGGGGGACAGGGACTAAGACTATGGTCCACGGAGGACGGGGGGACAGGTACTGAGACCATGTCCCACACACAGACCCGGTGTCCACAACGAGACCAGAACCAGGTAAACCCAGACCATCAAGTCTGGCAGACCAAAACCAAAACCCTGTCCACAATGAGACCATGTCCCACATATGTAGACACTGTCCTCCATCTGGACTGGGGACGGACTCATTCACAGGTTCAAGACCAGTTTGACAGAAAAACTACAGATAAAGTGAGTTTTTTGTCTGCCCCCCCCCCACCCTCTGTTTGACCTTTGACCTTCCTTCTTTTATTTTCATCAGGACAGTTGGATCTGTTCAGTGACACAGATCCATCTGTCCTTGTGTCTCTGTTCTGTGACACCATGTGGTTCTAAACATGCAGACTTGTTTTCAGAACCTGCTTTGATTCAACATCATGAATAAACTGAATTCATCAGGATACAAACTGTGTTTTAATGATTCATCATAATCTATCCAATACATTTTTATGTTTTGTTTCCGCTAAAACTTGATTATGAACTTTATTTTGTTATATTTGGGTGTTTTCACAACAGATGAGGAGTTCTGGACCAGTGGACTCAGGTGGTCCAGGTTGACTCAGGTGGTCCAGGACCGATTTTGATACGTACACGTCAGTGGATTGACTGATCTGATCTAATCTAATCTAATCTGATCTGATCTGATCTTAGTTAAAGCAGTAAATCCTAAAGGTAAAGAACAGATACTGATGGATTTCTTCAGTATTTGTTTATTCACAACACGTCACAGATGTGTGTGTTGAGGATGTCCACTAAGTGACCACTGTGGTGTGGTTTCTGACTTATGTGTGCCTCTTGAGCCCCAGCCTGCTCCTAGAAGGGCCAAGAGGGAGGATTATCAGAGTCCACAGCCCAGGTTCTCTCGTGCCCTGTTTAACCCCCGTCGTTCTTAATGAGTGGTCTGGTGGTTGATGAGTTTACCCATGCTTCTCCACACACTGCAGCTCTATCTGGACCAGGTGGTTCCCCTGAAAAACCAATGTCACATGGTCTTGTCCCTGGATAAATGAAAACATTTTAAACCTAAGGAGAACTTGTCGCAAAACTGAGCGTGCTTTGGAAATCAACCCAGTTGGAAGTACACAGGTTACACCTGAAAGATCTCATAACCCTCATTAAATAAAATGATTAAGGAGGCAAGATCCAGCTACTTCCACAAACTTATAGCCACAAACAAGAAAAACCCCAAAGTAATCTGGGACACAGTCCAGTCCAGTGTGTCCCCTGCCTGCCCCCCCCCCCCGTGCTCTGTAAAGCTGACAGCAATGACTTCCTAAACTTCTTCACAGACAAGATCAGGGATATTAAACCCCATATCCCACCACCCTCTGGCCGTCTGACCCTATCTGATCCCCTCTGCAAACCTGGTCCTCCTTCGACCCTGTGGACACTGGAGGACATCTCAGCACTTTTATCCAAAACGAAACCCTCCTCCAACTCTGCAGACCTCCTCCCCCATAAGCTCCTTGTCGGGTCTTTGACACTATTGACATGGTCACAAAGTTTTTTAACCTGTCGCTCTCAACTGGTTTGTTTCCCAGCTCCTTCAACAGGCATCATAGAACCTAAACTAAAGAAAACACACTGGACCCCACAGACTTCAAAAGCTACAGGGCCCATTTCAAAGCTCCCCCTATTGGCCAAAATCCTGAGAAGGCAGTGGTCTAAACAACTGACAGCTTTTCTCTGCAGACAACACCAGATCTATGACACTTTCAGTCTGGGTTTAGACACGCCACTCAACACAACCGCTGTGGCGGCACAGTTTTGGTTATCTCACCACAAAACCCATTTTATTGTGAAGGGTGTGTTTCCGGAAGGAGAGGCGGAGTTTTCTAATAAAAGGCCTGTGGTAGAGAGAGGAACCTTTTGTCTAACAAAATAAACTCCTCTGAGACTACACGCTGTTCGTCTTTTCCTCCACCTCCACATTGGTGACCCCGACGTTTAAACTATGTCTAGCCGAGCACCTCCTTCTACCACCGCTGCAGCCGCACCCGCTGTTTTCGCTACTACGGGAGACTACCGGACTTTTGGCAGCATGATCCGGAGCCCTGGTTTCAGCATGTGGAGGCGCAGTTTCATCTGCGTGGAATAACCCACGGACGACACAAAGTACTTTCACGTCGTCGCGGCTTTGGACCGCCACTGACGCGCAGGTTGATGTCTCTACTTCGGGACCCACCGGCAGCTGACAAGTATGGAGCGCTGAAGAAAGAGTTACTGCAACGGTAGCAAGCTCTCGGACATCGAGCGAGCTGATCGCCTGCTGTCTTTGTCGGGGTTTAGAGACGCAAACCTTCAGAACTGATGGAGAATATGCTAGCTCTACTTGGCTCGGTTGATGCTTCGTTCCTTTCACCCACCTGTTCCTGCGCCACTCGCCGCCTCCTGTGCGTACAGCCCTGCCAACTCTCCCCTATTCCGCCCTAAAGATTACAGGGGTCTGGCTGAGGAGGCAGACAGACTGCTGCTTGCATCCCGACAGTTTTCGGTGCATTCCCTGTTGCCTGGAGGTCCAGCGTTGACGAACCCTTGTGGATGTGGCTGCAAATCACCGAGCGCCAGAAAAGAGAGGGCAGTCTGTGCTTTTACCACCAGCCCGCTTCGGAGTAAAGGCTCGACGCTGTATCCACCGTGTTCCTTTCGACCGCCGGAAAACGAAAGAGCCGGAGCTCGTTAGCAGCTGCGTGCACCGGCAACAACGAGAGGCTGCTTTTCATTGAGACACGCGCTTCGGATCGACGTTTCCTCGTGGATTCGGGAGCGCAGCGGAGCATCGTTCCCCCTTCTCAGCGGACACTTTGGGACACGAGCATGGACCCTCGACTGGATGCGGCAAACCGGCACCCCCATCCGCACCTTTGGCACCAGGTTTATGACTGTGTGTTTTAATGGGCGCGAGTTTAGTTGGGAGTTTGTTGTAGCCTCAGTTTCCGTCCCTATTCTGGTGCGGATTTTTTGTGTGCTTACAGGCTGTTAGTGGATGTATCTAACAGGTGTTTGATCGATGCTCTGTCTTTTAGTTCTTACCCATGTACCCTGGGGAAGGCGGGCCCGCTTCTCGCTAACATGCTGGCAATGGGGGACATGTACCAGCGTCTCCTCTCTGAGTTTCCCGCCCTCTCTGTCCCCACGTTTTCAGCCACCGTGGCCAAGCATGGGGTGGAACATTATATTCCTACCGTAGGCCCGCCAGTTTTTGCGCGCACGTAGGTTGGATGCTGCTAAGCTAGCCATTGCAAAGGAGGAGTTTGCCAGCATGGAGCGGCTGGGCATTGTGCGCCGCTCAAACAGCCCATGGTCTTCACCCCTGCATATGGTGCCTAAGTCAGATGGAGGTTGGCGCCCTTGTGGGGATTTCCGGCGCCTCAATAATGCTACTGCTAATGACAGGTACCCGGTCCCCCACATCCAGGATTTTTCGGTCCATTTGGCAAGGGCTGTCATTTTTTCTAAAGTTGATTTGGTGAGAGGCTACCACCAGGTCCCAGTCCATCCTCAAGATGTCCCCAAAACTGCTGTCATCACTCCTTTTGGGCTGTTCGAGTTCTTGAGGATGCCGTTTGGCCTGAAGGGTGCAGCGCAGACCTTTCAGCGACTTATGGACTCTGTGTTGCGAGATATGCCCTTTCTGTTCGTGTATCTGGATGATATACTGGTGGCGAGCGCCTCTGTCGAGGAGCACATGTCTCATCTCCGCCTACTGTTTGAGCGCCTCTCTGAGCACGGACTTATTGTCAATCCTGCTAAGTGTCAGTTTGGGCTTTCGGACATTGAGTTCCTGGGCCACAGTGTGTCACGCCAGGGGGCCAAGCCACTCCCTTCCAAGGTGGATGCCATTTCTGCGTTTCCGTCCTCTCCCTCTCTGTGAAGTCCCTGCAGGAGTTTTTGGGCATGGTCAACTTTTACAACCGTTTTATCCCGCGGGCTGCCCACACAATGCACCCTCTATACAATGCTTTAAAGGGCAGAAAGGGTAACCAGGATGTAGAATGGACCCCCGAGAGGTCAAGGGCGTTTGAGAAAGCGAAGTCTGCGCTCGCCAATGCTGCTCTATTGGCCCACCCCGACCCTACAGCGCCCGTCGCCTTGACCACAGATGCGTCTGATTATGCAGTCGGGGTGGTTTGCGAGCAGTGGATGGAGGGGGCCTGGCAGCCCCTTGCCTTTTTCAGTAAGAAGTTACGTGAGTCGGAGAGAAAGTATAGTACTTTTGACAGAGAACTGTTGGCCCTTTTTCTGGCCACGCGCCATTTTCGTTTCCTCCTGGAGGGTCGAGACTTCACCGCCTTTGTTGACCACAAACCCCTTACTTTTGCTATGGCTAAGACCTCTGAACCATGGTCAGCGCGGCAGCAACGGCATCTTTCAGCCATTTCCGAGTTTTCCACGGACATTCGTCACGTTGCCGGAAAGACTAATCTTGTGGCGGACTGTCTCTCTCGGGCTCAGGTTGCCACAGTTCATTTGGGGATGGACTATGCAGAAATGGCTGCTGACCAGCTTGCGGACTCGGAGGTGCAGGCCCTGAGGATGTCCAGTTCTAGTTTACAGTTAGAGGATGTCGCATTTCAAGACTCTGGAGCGACCCTTCTATGTGACGTTTCTTTGGGCGATCCGCGGCCTTTGGTTCCTGCTATTTGGCGCCGCAGGGTTTTTGATGCTGTTCACTCCCTGTCGCACCCGGGGGTAAAGGCTTCCGTTAAGTTGGTGGGTGCCAAGTTTGTGTGGCCGGGCCTCAGGAGGGACATTAGGGCTTGGGCCTCTACATGTGTGGCGTGCCAGCGTTCAAAGGTGCAATGTCATGTGAAAGCCCCTTTACAGTTTTTTCCCATTCCTGAGAGACGTTTTGACCATGTTCATGTGGATTTGGTGGGTCCTCTTCCCCCGTCCCATGGTTTTACCCACCTCCTTACTATGGTGGACAGAACTACACGCTGGCCTGAGGCGGTTCCCCTGACGTCTACCGCTTCCTCTGAGGTGGCCCGTGCTTTTCTCTATTCATGGGTGTCCCGGTTTGGTGTTCCTTCGGACCTCACATCTGATAGGGGCCCGCAATTTACCTCTGATCTGTGGAACACGGTAGCTAAGACCTTGGGGGTTAACCTTCACCGGACCACTGCATACCACCCGCAGGCCAATGGACTCTGCAAGCGGTTTCATCATTCTATGAAAGCTGCCCTCCGTGCGTCTCTGGTGGACAGTAACTGGGTGGACAGGCTGCCATGGGTGTTGCTGGGCCTGCGCTCCGCTCCCAAAGAGGATTTGCACACTTCCTCCGCTCAGTTGGTCCTGGGTCAGACTTTGAGGGTCCCGGGGGAGTTCCTCGCCAGTGTTCCTGGTGCAGGTTCTAGTGTGGTTGGCAAGCCCGGTGTTCGGGGTGAGGCTGATATTTTCTCGCCTGTTGCTGTGCATCACTGCCTTCCTCAGTCATACGTCCCAAAGGACCTCATGACGGCCAAGTATGTTTTTATCCGTCATGACGCGCACCGCTCCCCACTTCAGGCTCCTTATGACGGCCCCTTTCGCGTGCTGGAAGTTGGGCCGAAGTTCTTTTTGGTCGAACTGGGGTCAAGCCGGGACCGGGTTTCATTGGATCGTTTGAAGCCCGCGCATGTGCTCGTGGATGAGGAGGTTCAGCTGGCTTGTCCTGCTCGCCGGGGCCGTCCACCCAACGCTCGCTGCCCACCTGACTCTACACCTGTTGTTGCACCTTTGCCTTCCCCTGCCTCACCTCCTGGGCCTGTGAAATGTAGCCGTCGGGGAAGGGCGGTTAGAATGCCTAGGAGGTATACTTAATGTTTAATGTTTTGCACTGCTGGTGTATACCTCGTTTTTGTGGGGTTCTTCCTAGTGTGCTGTTTTGTGTGTTCTGGGGGGGCCTATGTGGCGGCACAGTTTTGGTTATCTCACACACAAAACCCATTTTATTGTGAAGGGTGTGTTTCCGGAAGAGAGAGGCGGGAGTTTTCTAAAAAAGGCCTGTGGTAGAGAGAGGAACCTTTTGTCTAACAAAATAAACTCCGCTGAGACTACACGCTGTTTCGTCTTTTCCTTCCACCTCCACACCGCACTATTAAAAGTGTCTAGTGACATCCTGATGGAGGCCGACTCTGGGAAATCCACGGTCTTGGTCCTGCTAGATCTGTCCTCGGCCTTTGACACAGTGGACCATCCCATAATGACTGAGAGACTGAGGGACCTGGTAGGGATGTCAGGTCATGTGCTAGACTGGTTCTCCTCTTACCTGACCGGCAGAAGCTTCACTGTGTCAATAAACAACTTCCAATCTGACTCAGCGGATCTACTGTGTGGTGTGCCCCAAGGCTCTGTCCTGGGACCAGTCCTATTCTTACTCTATGTCCTCCCACTTGGCCACATTATCCGACAGTACAGTGATGTCTCCTATCATCTATTCACAGATGACATCCAGATGTACTGCTCCTTTAACTCCTCTGAACCACACAAACTGAGTTCCTTAATCATCTGCTTGTCAGAGCTGAAGCAGTGGCTAAATGAGAACAGCCTCCAGCTGAACTCCAGCAAACAGACCCTCATCATTGCCTGGACAGTGCAATCCCAGGGATCAAACATCACCTTGGAGACCTGAGTTCCTCGGTAAAGACCAAACTGAGGAAGCTGGGTGTCATCTTTGACCAGGACATGTCTTTAGAATTCTACTCCAAACACCTAGTGAAGAACTGTTTCTTCCAACTACGCAACATCTCCAAACTCAGATCTATGGTGTCCATAAATGAGCTCCAGATGATCGTTCACGCTTTTGTTCTTCTGGCTTAGACTACTGCAACAGCCTGTTTACATGTTTAAACAGAAGGAGCTGGCCCGTCTACAGTTTGTCCAGAACTCTGCTGCCAGGCTCCTGACCCGCACAAACAGGAGAACCCACATCACTCCCATCCTTAAATCTCTCCACTGGCTCCTGTTCTAGATCGTTTTCATTTTAAATTCTGGTGCTAACTTTCCAGGCCCTACATGTCCAGGCCCCTGCATACACTACTGCCCTGATCCAGCCCTACAGCTGGGCTCGTAGCCTGAGGTCTGCAGAACAGCACCTGCTGATGGTTCCACACACCTGTTCTAGCACACAGGCCGACAGGTCTGTTAAAGCTGTGGACCACGTCTGTGGAATGAGCTGCCTCTGCACCTACGGTCCATGGACTCTGGAGAGAGTTTGAAAAAACACCTAAAACCCTCCTGTTCAAACAGGCGTTTGAATTTCCCACCTGACCCAGGACCACCACAGACTGATGACACTTTATGTATTTATCATATTTTAACTGTTTTTAATTGTATTTTATTTGTACTGTTTATTTGTATTTCACACTGTAAAGCACTTTGTGACTGTGAAAAGTGCTCTATAAATAAAATTTAATTACTTACTTATTCATATTTTTACACATAAACACATATTCCATATTAAATAAACAGTTGAAGTACTGGGTCCTGGTCTGGACTCTAAAATAAACCTGGCAGATGACAACACTCACCAAGCTGCCGACAGGAAGTGACGGGGACACAGGAAGAGGCGGGGCCATCATCAGAGGCAGACAGGTGGAGGAGGAGCATCTCTGTCCGGTGTCTGGAGGAGACGAATAAGAGCGAAGCCTCCTGGTCTCTGGACGCCGAGGCTCCGTCAGGTAGGTCTCCAACCGGAAGGCATGAGGAGGAGCAGCAGGAGGAGCAGGAGAGGAAGGAGGAGCAGGAGGAGCAGGAGGAGACGAAATGCTGTGGGCTGAGAAGGAAGAGGAGGAGAGAGGAGGAGAGAGGAGGAGGCAGTGTTCAAATGGATGTCCCACTGTCACAGGTGGAAACACCGCCCTCTGGTGGACACCAAGGAAACAACAACACCAACAGTTCTACAGCTGTGAGTCTATAAACTGTTCATACGTCTGTGTGTGTGTCTGTGTGTGTGTGGTCTGTCTGTGTGTGTCTGTGGTCTGTGTCTGTCTGTGTGTGTGTGTGTGTGTGTGTGTGTGTCTGTCTGTGTGTGTTGTGTCTGTCTGTGTCTGTCTGTCTGTGTGTGTGTGTGTGTGTGTGTGTCTGTCTGTGTGTCTGTCTGTGTGTGTGTGTGTGTGTGTGTGTGTGTCTGTCTGTCTGTCTGTGTGTGTGTGTGTGTGTCTGTCTGTCTGTGTGTGTGTGTGTGTCTGTCTGTGTGTCTGTCTGTGTGTCTGTCTGGTGTGTGTGTGTGTGTGTGTCTGTCTGTGTGTCTGTGTGTCTGTCTGTGGCACAGGTCTTAAACATGCGTCCCGGGGGCCAAATCCGGCCCCCCAAAGGGTCCAGTCCGGCCCTTGGAATGAATTTGTGAAATGCAAAATTTACACTAAAATCTGACCAATCCTTTTAGTTCAGTTCCACATTCAGACCAGTTCAGTCTGCAGTGGGCAGGACCAGTCTAATACGAACAGAATAACAGAGAAATAATGACAACTGTAAATGTTTCTCTGTGTAAATGCAAATATTTTTATGTATTTACACTAACACAAAGTATAATTTCACAAAAAATGTGAATAACTGGAAATGTCTTAAGAGAAGTAACTGGAGTCTCCCCAGTAAATGTGGGTTCTTTGGCTCAGTACAACAGGCCAGTTATCAGAACCCTGGGTGTTCAGATGGACCCGGACTTGAACCTTCAGATTCATGTAAAGGCAGACGTGAAGTCAAGCTTTTTTCACTTAAGGCGGTTAGCCAAAGTGAAGCCAGTCATCCCACCACATGTCCACTCTGTCCACATGTCCACTCTGTCCACATGTCCACTCTGTCCACTTGTCCACTCTCTCCACTCTGTCCACATGTCCACTCTGTCCACTTGTCCACTCTGTCCACTCTGTCCACATGTCCACTTGTCCACTCTGTCCACTCTGTCCACATGTCCACTCTGTCCACTCTGTCCACTCTCTCCACTCTGTCCACATGTCCACTCTGTCCACATGTCCACTTGTCCACTCTGTCCACATGTCCACTCTGTCCACTTGTCCACTCTCTCCACTCTGTCCACATGTCCACTCTGTCCACTTGTCCACTCTGTCCACTCTGTCCACATGTCCACTCTGTCCACATGTCCACTTGTCCACTCTGTCCACATGTCCACTCTGTCCACATGTCCACTTGTCCACTCTGTCCACTCTGTCCACATGTCCACTCTGTCCACATGTCCACTCTGTCCACTCTCTCCACTCTGTCCACATGTCCACTCTGTCCACATGTCCACTTGTCCACTCTGTCCACATGTCCACTCTGTCCACTTGTCCACATGTCCACTCTGTCCACATGTCCACTCTGTCCACTCTGTCCACATGTCCACTCTGTCCACTCTGTCCACATGTCCACTTGTCCACTCTGTCCACTCTGTCCACATGTCCACTCTGTCCACATGTCCACTTGTCCACTCTGTCCACATGTCCACTCTGTCCACATGTCCACTCTGTCCACTCTGTCCACATGTCCACTCTGTCCACTCTGTCCACATGTCCACTCTGTCCACTCTGTCCACATGTCCACTTGTCCACTCTGTCCACTCTGTCCACTCTCTCCACTCTGTCCACATGTCCACTCTGTCCACATGTCCACTTGTCCACTCTGTCCACATGTCCACTCTGTCCACTTGTCCACATGTCCACTCTGTCCACTTGTCCACTCTGTCCACATGTCCACTCTGTCCACTCTTGGTTGACCTCTGGACTCAGACATGACTGTCCTCTGCAGACTGTGACTCAGACTGATTACAGGTTAGTTGTGTTGAACACCAGGTCTGCGGTGCTGAAATGACATAAACTCAGAGACAAACAAGATTAGAACAACATTAGACTCGTCTGAGAGTCTGGAGTCCAACACTGAGGAGGACCAGTGTCCATCAGAGTCCTCTGAATGTCCACCCCAGACGTCCAGAACCTCTGAGGATCTGAGCTGAACTGGACCTTCAAAAGCAGAGGTCCTAAACATTAGAAACAGATCTGATGACCGCCGGGATTTTATCTGAACTGGAATAAACAACTAGTCAGTGTCACATCAGCAGCTTTTACTGCTGAACTTCGGTCAGTTCAGTTTGTTTGTCAGTGTTAAATGTCGGCGTCGGTCTCAGCTGGTTCTAATCGGACATTTTCAGCCACTGACAATTAACTGGAGGGACCTCCGCTCTGCTCAGAGTCAACTAAAGTCGTTTGACACTAAAACTTCTCAAATCGTTGGATCGGAAAGTACTCAGTAACCATAACGTCATGAATTCCACCACTGCCTGAGGTTTGACCCGGACACACTGAACCAGGTCGACTTCAGTCCAGAAACCCAACAGGAAGTCCACCATGTTGGTTTGAGGACACAATTGCCCTGTTTCCACGATGCGGTATCGGCTCGACTCGACTCAGTCTTTTTGCGTTTCCATTACGAAAAAGGACCCGGAATCTGGTACCTGGTACTAGTTTTTCGGTCTCACCTCTGCTGAGGTTCCAGGACCAGATACTAAAGGTGACACTGTGTAAACACTGCAGACCACTGATTGGTCAGACAGTCGTCTCTGTGATTAGGTCAGTGACTTCTGCTTACAATAGCAACCAACGCCACTTTCGTAATTTAACTTTTGTTCTATCATTTACAAAGCTCAAAGTAGGACTAAATTATGACCTCCGCCAAGAGGTAGTGTGATCACTGTGCTTTGAGTGTTTGCATGTTTGTTTGTGGTTTTTTTGTTGGTGTGTTTTTTGTTTGTGTGTTTGTTGGTTGGTGTTTGTTTGTGTGTTTGTTTGTTGGTGTGTTTGTTTTGTGTGTTTGTTTGTTTGTGTGTTTGTTAGCAACATAACTCAAAAAGTTATGGATGGATTTTCATGAAGTTTTCTGGAAATGTTGATACTGATACCCAAGGAAGAAATGATAAATTTTGGTGGTTGGGGGCAGATCTGTCTTGGTGGAGGTCTGTGCTCTCTGAGTGCTTTTCTAGTTTCTTTGTGTATTTGGACCCTAATAGTTCAGACAGTTTGAATTTGAACCCTCCAGCTGCAGAACCCTCCAGTCTTTAGATTCATTTGGACAAAATCCAGTGGATTTCTACAACCTGTTTGAATTTCTTGTTAATTAGTTGTGTCTCTAACTAGTTATGACATTTGCACATATCGGTTTGGTTAATTTTTTTTTCATTATTTTGTGATTTCTGTTCAGTTTTGTTCATTTTTGTCATTATTTGCTCCATTTTTGTTCTTTTTCTTTCATACAAATTCCTTCTCAGATTTTTTCCTTTTCAGCTGTTCTTGTTAGTATTATAAATCCTCCTTTGGAGCGCTTTTTGTTAAACCCACTTTTTTTATTAAAATACTTTTGTTAAAATCTTCCTTTTTCGGAGTCGTGCTTGTGACTCCACCAGTTTTGTTTCCAGGATCTGAAACTGGAGTTGGAGCTGCTTACTCTTTCCCAGTGGTCCAGTGGGATCGGACTGTCCTCTGGTCATGTGTCCAGACCTGGTCCCGGTCTTGGTCCCGGTCTTGGTCCCATTGTCGTCGGCCTCGTCGCTGCAGGACATCCGCGTCCGGTGCGTCTTTGCAGCAGTTCCCGCCTCTTCCTGTCGGACAGAGGCAGCTGAACGTGCAGGACGCCGCAGGGTTCGGAGCGCCGGCGCAGGGTCCGCGCGTCCGCCCTCCTTCGGCTTCCGGTCACTCACACCTTTGGACCCGCCCTCCACCAGGAGCCACGACGCAGACTTCCTCCTGCCCCGCCCCTTCAACCTGCGCTCCTCCTCCAGTAGGTCCCGCCTCCTGACGGCCTCGGCGGTCCTCTGGAGGTCCACCATTGGCGGTTCGGACTTCCTCCTCAGCATCTGGATCAGTTTGTCCCTGCTGTCCAGCGGCCTCTCCTCCTCCTCCTCCTCCTCCCTCCTCCTCTTCTTCATCCTGTCCTCCTCCGTATGGTTCGCTCCTCCTCCTCCTCCCCGCCCACTGCTCCTTCTCCTCCTTCCACTTCTTCGACATCAGGCTGCTCAGACGCTTCATCGCCTTTAAACTGTGTTTCCTCACAAAGCGACGGCGCTACAGAAAATGAACGACATGTGATCGACTCATCAGAAACAAACATGTGATCGACTCATCAGAAACAAACATGTGATCGACTCATCGGAAACAAACATGTGATCGACTCATCGGAAACAAACATGTGATCGACTCATCGGAAACAAACATGTGATCGACTCATCGGAAACAAACATGTGATCGACTCATCGGAAACAAATGACATGTGATGGTGTCATGTTTCAGTTCTGTGTTAATTTGCTTCTTCCAGAATCTCATTAAAGTGTGAAACCCTGAAGTGGATTCTTTCACAGCTGTCCAATCAGGACGCTGCTCATCCACAGAACCTGCTGTGATTGGCTGAAGCTCTGTGCTTTTTTGTCCTGAACTCCAACAGAGAAACAAAAACAAACCTGAGAAGATCCAAGAGCACAGATGAAAACAAACGATTCAGTTCATCCCCAGAAAAAGAACCACGGACCAAGACCATAAGACCACATGAGTCCAGATGAGTCCAGATGAGACCAGATCCACAGACAGACAGTGGAACAGACAGACAGGTGTTGCTGCTCGTCTGTTCTCTGTCTGAGTTCACTTCAGTATCTCTGCTCTGGGTTGATGTTGGCCACGCCTCCTGGTCTGCCCACGCCTACTGGTCTGCCCACGCCTCCTGCTCTTGGCCACGCCCCCTGCTCTCTCCACCCTGTAAAAACACAGGCTGAACCCTCTGTGGGTGTGTTCCAGTCTCAGAGGGTTTTCATTGTGGTTCAGGTCTGTCTGTGATGACACTCCAGCGTCGTGTCTCCTTTAGTCTGAGCCGTTACACAATCCTCTGCCGCTCACATGTTGTACTTCACACTTTTCTTTTCTTTGTTTTTTTGTTTTTTGTTTTTTTTTTTGCTGTTGCCCCACAGCTGTGGAACTACTTGCCCTCACACATGAGACAGGCTCAGTCTGTGCCTGTCTTTAAATCATGTCTAAAAATGCACTTTTTCTCATTGGCTTTTAATCAATGAGTGACATGTTTCTTTATATTTATTATATTATATATATATATATAATATATATAATATATATATAGATATATATACATATAATTTATATATATATATATATATATATATATATATATATATATGTATGTATACAATGCTATTATTTTATCAGATTTAACCCTTTCATGCATGAATTATGAGAACCTTAAACAAGATTTTTTTTCCTGAGTTTTTTCATTCCTCTTTACACATGAAAAAAGCAATGTGATCAATTTTTTTTTGTTTTTTTTTAGATGTATTTTTCATGGGGTTACAAAATGCTGGACACCATGCATTTACTGACATACTGTGTGAAAACTATGAAATACATTTTTTAAAGCTGTTAATCTGTCCTCACACTTTAACATTCTAGAACCTCCTGAGACCCAGTTGCATTTTTGTCCTCTGTAGGGATAAGAGTTTTACAGTTTTATAAAAAAAAAATAATAATAATAATTTAAAAATGCTGTCCACTGCAAAGGACATGCCATAATTAAAAAAAAAAAAAATCTATCTGAAAAAACTGTTGCATCATGCTGTCTCAATCAAGACAATTATTAAATGTAAAAAAGCCAAAACGTTTCCTTTCTTGGGTCTCTAGTTATTACTCAGACATGCCCAAAAAAAGTTGTTAAACAAAAAAAACCCTGTTAATTACAGTCTAATAACCATTAGCGATTGGTTTACACTCAAATATGTGAGTGCAGATCAGGCTGATGAAGAACAGTGACAGTCTGAATTGCATTGTTTGAGAGGATGCATAAGCGTGCACTGTGTTGGTTGATATTCAAGTAAAACAACAAAAATCCATGAATATTCAAGACAACAGCTGGAGAAGAACTGTCCACTGGAGTGACCACTGGAGTGACCACTGGAGTGACCACTGTGCATGAAAGGGTTCATTTGTCTTTGTTTTTATGATGGTTGTATTTTGTCGTTCTCAGCCCGCTTTGCGCCCTGTGTTTTCACTGTTTGTACTTATTTAATCCTTTGGTTTATGTTTGGTGGACGGCGCTTTGGCCAGCTGTAAAGTTCTTAACCCTTTCATGCATGAATTACGAGAACCTTAGTCAAGATTTTTTTCCTAAGTGTTTTCATTCCTCTTCAGACATGAAAAAAAAAAAAAAAAACAGGATTGAAATTTTTTTATGACCCTATTTTTCACGGAGTTACAAAAACGTCCACTCAGCTGGACACCATGTGTTTAAGTTTTGAAGCAAAGAACATGTAATTAAAACCCATCATCAGAAAGTGATAAACTGTGTGAAAACTATGGAATAAAAGCATTTTTCATGCTGCTAATCTGACGTTTTCTAACATTTTAACAGACTTAATGCTAGTTATTACTCACTTCATGGAGAAAATATTCAAAATGGAAAACCTTTTTGATTCTGAACACTTTTAAATTTCAGTCTGAAAACAGTTAGAGAGAGACTGGGGTAGGAGTACATAAGTTTTTACTTCTTCCTACTCCTTTTTGAGTATGTATAATTTCATTTCATTTATTTATTTATCTCATTATTATAATTATTATTATCATTATTTTTTTTTTTTTTTTTTTTACTCGATCTTTTATGTACCAGTACTTATATTTTGTCGGTTGATTTTTGTTTTGATTTCACTGTCCACATGTTTGAAATAAAGATTTCAATCAATCAAAATTAGCAGCTGATTTCCACTCAAACATGTCAGTGCAGATCAGGTTTATCAAGAGCAGCAAAGTGACAGAAATGGTCTGAATGTCAACGTATTATTATGGGATGGTGCATAAGCGTCCACTGTGTATGCATCTAAAACAACCAAAGCCATGAATATACAAGAGAACAGCTGGAGAAGAACTGTCCACTGGACTGACCGCTGGAGTGACCACGATGCATGAAAGGGTTAAAGTGCTTTAGAAATAAAGTTGGTCTGATATGGTTTTGGTTCATTTTCACCTTTTATGTCATTTCCTTCTTGCTGTTCATCTCTAGGTGTAATTTCATGCAGTGAAACCTGTGTAAACTAACAGAACCTCCATGTTAGTGGACTTTCTCTCCACCTCCTGAGGTTCAGCTGTTACATCAAACCCGTTCAGTGCACTACAACTCCCATCAGCCATTTCAGCAGCAAACATCCAATCACACAGCAGTAAATTCCATGTGTTTCTGACATTTTTTTAATTTTTTTTTATCTTTCTGAGACAGGCTCCAGATAAAGACTGAACTAAATATACAAACTCAGAATCAGAATCTGCTTCATTTGGCCAAGTACGTGAACACATACAAGGAATTTAGCTTCAGTTTTTACAGTGCTCATGACATACAGTTCAGACATGAACCCAGAACAACATGTGGACCTGGACACGATACAGACAAACAGTCCACTGGAGACACAGACAATGGGTGGAGATTTACACTGGATTTACAATGGGATATGTACAGAAAGTGCAAACTGAAGTATTTGTACAGTGAGTGGAAGTGTCCAGGGGGTGTCGACATGAAGTGTGCAGTGTTCATCAGTGACGGCCTGAGGGAAAAACTGTTCCTGCGTCTGCCTGTGTAGGCCGACAGTGTTCTGGATCTGGAAACCACCACACCTTAGTGGGTTTTATCTGGTTATCCCTCTGGTATCCTGTCCACCAAGGCCCTTACTAAACACCAAGTGTGCCTTTTTGGCACACTTGTGAAATAATGTAAAAAAAAAAAAAAAAAAATTCAAACAGTTTGTTTTTAATTCTTTTACACTTTCTCTATTTCATCAACTTGAGCCGTAAAAAAAAATACCAAATACTCAATATTGTCTCTTTTTTTTTAACCCTTTAAATGCTGTGTTTGTAATGGAAACAAACCTTTTTTTTAATGCAAAACACAAAAAATAAAAATTTTTCCAATATACTCCATAAAAAGTGGATCACATATTATTAGATTTTTTCCTCCTGGCATATGTCAATGATTAACTCCAACACTGGTTAATTTGCATTATTATTATTGTTGGCGCTAGGTCAAATGTTCAAAAATACTAGCATCTGTCACCAAGTGTGCGTAAAATGCACACCTATAAATCAAACTATTAAATATTATACTGATTTATTTTCTGCTCTAATTTGATTTATTTTTGTAAATCCAGCTCAGTCCTAATCATACAGATCAAATGTTAGAAACAGTGCGTTTATGCACACTTGGCAGACAGATGCTAGTCTGGTCATTTTCTTTTGTTACAATGTGCACATTTGAGTTGGTGGACAGAATTTTAAAGATCATGCACAAATGAACAACTTTTGAATTCTAACCTTATTTAAATTGAGAAAATAATATGAAGTTTTTTAACACGAAGTGCAAAGTGTGCGTAAAGGCACACCTGGATACTTAAGAAGTAACAGA